>NW_017176451.1:975535-1034587 GCF_001652005.2 Ceratina calcarata | reverse complement strand
TATTGATGCTAGCGAAAAAATTTTGTATGGAAATTATAGATCTCGTCGTCCTCTACAAGAAAGGTCATATGCAAGTTTTCCGTATGTCCAACGGTTTGGGAGTTATTGGCCAAAAACGAAAATTTGGAAGAAATTGAAGGGGTATCCCTTGGAAAAATCTCGGAAAAATCGAAAATTTTTTTTTGTTGCTTATTATTAGCAATGTTCTTCCGATGTCTGATTTCTTTTTAAAAAATGCGTTTCTAAAGTGCATAAACTTTTGGGATTGACTGTATAGCCAATACATCCTTAAGAATGTATTAAAACATTTGCATATTCTTAATTAGCTTTTAGAATCACTCGATTTTCCACAAGATGACTCGTTACATGAAAGTTTCCAATGATTTCACACGCTAGTTCTTAGGTTCTGACTCTGTCACTGATTTTACGGTTGACTTAAGAAGTCTCTCCTTGCGGAAAGGCTCGCGATAGAATTTCGAGACGGAAAGAGAGAGCTGTCCGAGAGTCGAGGCAATTGACAGATCTGTCAACATGGATGACACCTTCGACGAACGGGCCGACCAGGTGTCTGGCTCGTAAATCCAAGGAGACGATTCGTACTCGCATCCTCTCTCTCTCTTTCTCTCCGCTTTTTCGCTCTCCTGTCTCTTTGGCATGGCATCTGCCGGATAATACCAGGGATTATAGCAGGAGGATCGCGAGAGCCCGCCGACACTGGTTTTCGGGCAAACTATATTCCTTGTACCGGATCCCGAGCCATAAACAGATCGATCATCTTTCAAACGGTTCCCCGTGCGAGTTGATATCTCTCGTTTCACAATTTCTCGTTTCCGAAATAAAGAATACAAGTAACTGCCAAAAAATGTACATCTTCAAAAAGATTGAGATATCATACGATATGAGAATTTTCCATATCTATTGACATTGCAGACATTTCATTAACAATCTTATATCATTTACATACACCATGCGTATTTAGTTTGTCAATTGAATTCCACGTCGAAAAATACTTGTGAGCGAATCAGTGGAAAGGTCAGCGACAGTTTCCGGAAATCCTCTATACATCTACTATTCGATTCGTTTACCCATGCTTGGGTTTTCGAAATCCGGTTGAACGAGTAAAGCGATAAGCTCGCTAGTATGGTCGAAAATACGACTCACCTCCCACGCGAAGAGGTGATTGTAAGGGTCGCTCGTCCATTTCCCGAGGAAAGGGCCGAATCTCGCGCCCCGTGGAATGTCCTTCCGCGCTCGAACCTGGGGCCCGCCCGGCGACGCGAGTCCTACCTCGACTTCCGGCACCGGTGACACCCATTCACAGTTCGATTGCTCCTTATGCTCTTGCTTCGTCGGATCCTCTACTGAAAAATATGACAAATCCTTACGCGAATGAAAATAACAAAAGACGAATGGAAATCTGTATTAATCGATTACATCTGATGATCGTCCCGAGAAAATCTCGAATATAAAATAAAACAGGGAGCGTTATTTTAAATGACAGCATTATAAAAAATTGTAACGCAAGAAGAATGAAAGTTTGCCCGGCAATTATATTGCAATTTGACAGATTAGATCTTTTCAGTAACCGCTTGCAGTAACCTGCAATTCTAATCCGGACAATTAAGCGTCACGTCTCCAATGATTTACACCATAATTCCTGACATTAAATTGAGCCGGCAGTTGACCCAGTATTCTAATTTACGCAATTACCATCACTGGAAAAAAAAATCGAATTCCTTTACTCACGATACTCGTTCCTGTAGCCAGGATCTCGCGATCTCGTATATTCTCTTCTTTCTTTGTCCGTATAGTCCCACGAGGATTTATCTTCGTCCCTGGACGAGGGCGGTCTGTGTTGCTCCTTCTCGTAGCTCTGCTGCTTGTCCATCGCAGGTGAGTAACGTTGATAAGGCCTCGACTGGGTGTTGTAATCCAGGGGCACGTCTCTGTACACCGGGTTGTTCGAGGAACTGTTGCCACGGATAGAGCCGTTCTCCTCCATTTCCTGGCTCTCGGCTGTCGTCCCCGCGCCTCCTCCGGCCGGCGTGCTCGACGTCGACTCGCCTTCGTCGCTGCTTCCTGAGAACAAAACCGTCCCATATAATGAAATCGAGTCTAAGGTCAAAGAACGTCTGGAAGTAAGGTTGGAGGTGCGAAAGTCGATCGAAAGGTCACCGCCCACGCGAGATTGCGTTCGGGAAACGGGTTAGAGCGCGTCGACGCTTTAAAAATTCAATTTACCCCCGTGCGGAATTGCGATAGGAAAGGGAGCGAATGTTGCTTAAGCGGTAGATAGACGCTATCGGCACACATTCCCGTGGAAACCGTGGACGATTTTCTAGAATGAAGTCTATCCGTTGTTCAACTAGTTTCTATAATACGTGGGTGGTGCAAACATGAAGATCGAACGGAATTCGTAATAGAATTTTTTAATAGTTATTTAATATATGAGCGGGTAAAAGTCAAAGTGGTATAAGTCACTTTCCAGAAGAGAAAATACTAGAATAAATGAAGCATTTCTGATTTTATGTCTATTTGAACAAAGTTTAATTACAGAAAACTGACTGTTTAATTAAAAATAACAGTCCCTTATCTGAATGATTGTATCGTCCTATTAGTTTCGATGCACGCACTTTTTCTATACGATTTCAAACTATTTGTCTAGTACCCCTTGTGATGAAATCCTAGACACACAAGGGCAAGTGCAATCGGACGACACTATCTTTCTCGGCCCGTCGCGACAACGACGGTTCGGTCGGTTTCCCAGTCACAGAGCCGCGAGTGTACGATTCAACACCCGAGGCCAAGGATGTTTGACGCGATAAGCGAATTTTATTGTCCCCCCTACCACAGGTACACATTCGATGTACCATGAAATCGCGCGAAAGCGCATAACTTCTCAACTACGTAACTCGTACAGAAATTTTTTAGTAGATTCGAATCTAATCACTGTGATCTGTTCAAATTCCTTTGAACGTATTATGAACGAAGAACCATCCCAGAATCTGGACTCGTTTGTATAACTCCAAACCGGATAGAGTAGACCCTTTTAATACTTATCTTCGAATCGAGAGATATCTCTGTTGTATCGGCTATCTAAAAGCAAACTATGAGGTGTAAGTATGACACGGACCTGGGACCTGCAACGATCGAGAGTCCTCTGCAAACACCGTTAAGCCCTCTGTGAATCCACCAAGCAAATTGCCGACAACCTTGCAGGTGCATTCTTAAAGCAATTCCCCGTACACCAAAGTTTCATTTATAGTCGAATTTGTGTTAGGAATATTTCAAGTGCCGGATATCTTCCTTGGATCGGTGACGCGTAATAAAATATGAAAAGTGTCCGCTTTACGAGATCGGTCTAATCGAGAGAGTCAACAGAGTGGATTAAGGATACTGGGAGTCACGTTAGCGCGAGTCGTAAAAGAAAACGGTGATCCCGCGTGTCAGCCCGGTCGACACGAAACTCGCGGACGGACGATAATAGCGCAGAGATATCGCGTTCCTTTCTGAAAGGAATCGTGTCTCTCGTTTTCGGATAGGGAACCGTAACGTCTCTCTTCCAGGATCTAGGTGAACATAATCATAAAGACGCGATTTCAGTCCTCGAACGATAAACGGAAATCTGGCCTGATCGATAAAACAAACACGATTTATACACCTTGCCACCGGCATCAAAGAAGAGGTTCGCGAACGAGATTACGGGGTAGCTTAGAAAAACTTGAGATCCCTTTGTGAGAGACTATAACCGATACGGTGCAACAACAATATTTGGAATACTCTCGACGTCCCATGGGGTCTTTGACTCCGGGACGTACGAGTGCTCGAGCACTTTCTCCCTTGACATAGAGTACTTGTTCAACCATAAGCGATATTATCCTTGATGATAGCGGCTCGAGAGGCTTCCAACTCGATTAGAGCGAAGTGTCGGTTCGCGTTAAAAAATTAAATATCGTGGGAAGACATCAGCTCTATTTTCACTTTGTCGGACCTTTTGAATTGAAATATATCTTTTATGAAACTTACCCCGGAATACACTCTTAAAAACACTAGTATAAAAGATAATCACGAGTTCGTAGAAATTCAATAAAATCACAAGCCAAGTTTAAACCGAGATTGAAGATTCAAACATCTTGCTGGGTTTGAAAACGAGAAACTAGAGAGTTAGCTGGAGATATTCCTCTACGGATCCCGGAAGAGATAATTAAGCAAATTGGCGGACAAGGAAGAGCGATTGCACGGGTGAAATGTATTCACACGCGTGTAGCGCGTTTGCTCCGACCGCACAGGACGTCCTGGCGATACGGAGTCTACGGTGGAAAACGAACACCCATTAGCAGCGCTAATCGCTCACGACTGACGAATCGAATTTCATAATCATCAATTCTTCTCTATCATGTTTCAATGAACTATAGATATTAATTAGAAATTCGACCAATTTCATATTGTAGCCTTTATGGAGGAGAGTCACTGCAGTGATAGGGTAACCATGAAATTACTAATAAGTGGCAAACAGAAGAATCTCTGCGGGCCAGCTTCCGGACAGACTGCGGTTAAGCTTCCTTCTCTTGGTACACGAAGATATAACGCCTTTCGTGGTACAATTAATAACACGAACCGTTCTTATACAAAACAATCAACTGGTGATGGAAAAGAATTAAATGAAATAGGTGAGATAAAATCGACAGACCATTATATCTAATCGCGTGATAAAAATAGATGCACGATGATTATCTTTATATATTTTTGTGAGTTCATCGGGAGGTATAAACGGTATTACTTTATCGAGCACTTCACCTTCGATCATCCGTCATTTACGAATTTCTTGCAAAGACTTACCATTCATCTTGTAGTCGACCATAGGTCTGGACAGATCGAGACCGTTCATTGGCTCCAGTTTGCTTGTCCTTCGCACGCGAATTAAAATCACTGTCTATCACACATGGTTCATCACAGAAAGTCTCACGAAGACACGTTAATAATTAACACAGTTCAACTTTTCCTTTCTTTTCGTCTGCGATCGAATCCATGATCTATCGATCGATACACGCGTTTCGTGTCGCTCTGCTTCGAGTGTCGCGACGAGTCTCGGAGTAAAGAGCAGACTGTGGGGGGTTGCTCGCAGGGGGTAAGCAGTCTCTAGGTAAAACGTGGTTCGAGGCGCGATCGAAATACGAAACGAATGACTCGAGGACGAGGAGAAGAGCGCTGCTCCGTGTCAGCTGGCTCTTGGCAGACTAGAGGATTCGAAATCTGTTGAGAAGAGGATGGCACGACGAGGGGTTCCCCAGGGAAGCAAGGGACGATCCACGGGGTGTGGCGGAGTCGCTTCCATCGAGGCCTCTGGTTGGCCCACGGGCGGAGCAACCCCTATCGCATTCAGGGTCCCCACCAGTCTACCACAGCATCCCTCGGCGAGTGCAAGCAAGAGAAGAGAGAACGAGAGGCGAGAGTATACGCACGCTGTCGGAGGAACGAGCTGCGGTTGCCGAGTGAGACTGACGATGAGAGACCACCGCTGGCCTCCCTGGAAGGGGCTGAAGAAGAATCAGGAAACGTGACTCTGATAACGAAAGGAACACGCTCCCAAAACATTACTGTTCCTTCTAGGAACCACAGTTCATCATAAATTACCGTATCTATCAATTACCAATCTTATCTTTTTATTAAAATAACAGTATCGTTATCGGAGAAAATTACGATTTCTTATTATCATTTTTTTAACTTTGTCAATGGTTTTTCACTGGGAACGTGTACACGTTCGCCTTCAGGGGTGCGAGAAAATTTTTTCCATTGCGCGAACCCTCGATCGAAGTATGCGAACGCGTGGAAGTTGGAGAGAAGGACCCCACGCGGAGTCAGGGTCAGTGGAACACCCATCGAAGTCTTTATTAGACAGACTCGGTCACCTTTTTCTTCGCCCAAGTAGCTGTCAAATTTTTTCCTCACTCACAATACCCTGTGGTTTGTATCCGTGGGCCAGAGATCGACTTTTCGAAGGAGTAGAATTTCGTATACGTCACTCTGAATAAATTTTTTCCGTCCAACGGAAATTTTTGTAATCGGGACTGCATAGCTGGAAGTTCGTTGGGAAAGAGAAAAAAGCGACGTCCGTTATTCCTTTATTTCATCAGCAGGCGACGATCTAAATTCGGCGCTGCGCGAAAACGAATGGCCGGGGAACAAATCTTCATTTCCCGCGCGGCGAAAAATCGCGAGACGAAAGCCCGCGTTATGAGTACGCTCCGCGAGCGGGAAGACATGTGTCGCGCGCAGTTATATCATTCTTTATGGCTAGCCTGGGTTACCCTTCGCTCATTCAACGTTCGTCCGCGCAATATTTGGCTGGCTGGCTTGATTTACACCGGCATAAAAATGTCTCCCTCCTCCCTTGACCTGCCAATGTAGATATCGTCTCATTCTCCGTCTTCCTCTCAGCCTTGTTTATAAATTCGCTGACACGAGATAAATATGATATACATATGTGATTCTTCTTGGAAGAGCGAATTGAACATTTTGTTTCGGTAACTGCTTCAACTAGCTGGTACAATGTAGATTATTGTTTATTCTAAATCTAATAAATACAAAGTCTGCAGTATTTCGATTATGGAACAATGTTTAAGAGACATAGTAAGATGTTAAGTTCGTCGATGATGTTGTACGGGATTAGGGGTGACCAATAAATAACGAGTATCAAAGGGTTATCAGATCTAAGCGGAGGTGCTCGCACGCGGAACTTTTGACACGTAGAGTGACGATGCCGTAACGTCAGTGTGGCAAAGTGTGCGCGTGCAGGGTGGTGAGACCGTGGGGCGAAAAGGAGTGGGGGAGGCGCGCGAAGCTATTAAACTGACAGAAACACTTGCCACCCCCTTCTCCGGGCCCAGCCACCCGCCTCGCCGTCCTCCGACTCTCTATGCCATCCCTTACTCTCGGAAGCCCTTCGTCCCTTACTGCAACACCGGAGTTATTAATATTTTTCACACCCCCCCGAAAATTGTCTCCTGTGTGTGCTCGCGAGGTATCGGAGAAGCAATTTTATAGGCGTGTCACGCCGTCCCTGCCGCTGTCAACGCGTCTAGCTGCGACAAGATAGACGGGAAATCTCGACATCCGCTATCGTCCATCGCGAACAATTATTAATAAATTAAGAGGTCGGTTAACGTACGATCGAGGGGAATGCTTGACGATTGCTGGTATCCTCATGTAAATCAGATAGAGAATTACGAGAGACCGTCAACCGTTAACGGTCGGCCGATGTGAAGGATGAAGTAGCTAAGGTGAAGAAAGAGAGCGGTTCTTTAAGGGATGGAATATAAGAAAGAAGTCAGCGGTCGATGCGATCAAACAATCGGCTGCTGCTCGAGTGGCCTTCCAAGAGTAGCGCGTATAGTCGACTTCTTGATCTACCCTAAAGCGATTTGCGCGTCTCCCTGACAAAGGACGAGATGAAGGGGGGCGGTCGGGGAGGTCGGAGACAGAGAAAATAATTCAGCCGCGATGTACGCGAGGCTGGTACGTGAAAAGGATCGAGAGACGTGCGTGTCCGTGAATGGCTCGCTGCGTACCCTTAGCAACGGGAGTGCGTTGCGTCCGTGAGTACCCGAAATAGCGATTGGTGAATCCACTACAAGCATCGTCGTTGCCCGAAGTCGTCTCCAACGGTCGTGTCCGGGAGTCTATAATTTCGTGTTCGAGAGTCGAGTCGGTGTTCTCCGGTACATTTGTGTACGCACACGCCTTCGAGCTGGCTTTCGAGCGCGCGGGCTGCCCTCTAATGTGCCATTGAGAGCCACGTTACGTGGCATAAGTAGTCGAGCAGAAGAGAAAAAAAAGAAAGAAAGAAAAGGAGAGAGAGGGGAAGAGTGAGAGAGAGAGAGAGAGAGAGAGAGGTAACTCTCTTATGAAGCTCACGAGCACCGCCCTCCTGCCTCGAGGAACTTGAGACGCGATTGTTGTGCGCCGCGTGCACACCGTGTACCAGAAAGTATTGTCCCTCGTTAGAGGCCACCGGAAGTCACCGGAAGACGATCAACTAACGGAAGACCCTCTACCTTCGAGCTCCTCCTGCCAGCGACGCCTTCCCCCTGTTCTCTGCAGCTTGTCTCTGACCTCTATCCCCCCGCGGAGACGAGACGCTTTTTTATTTTCGACTTAACGATCTCTCGCCGTCTGTATCGAGGACGTCGGACGATTTCATGTACCCCACCACGATTTCGTTCCACGTTGTTCGTGTTACACGCAAAAAGTCAGATGATTTTCAGATGAAAACGATAAGAAGGTTTAATAGAGAGTCGGGTTACGGGGTCAAGATCGGCGAACGTAGGAGAAGATCCAGCAGATGCGGACGATAGAATTGTGGCACGCGAACCGCCGGAACTGGTTGAAGTAGGGAAAATCCGGTACGTCGACGCGTGCAACACCCTCGTGTCCTCCTTTTCATTACAGGCTTCCACAACCCTTTCACAACGGGACAAAAGAACAATCGCGCTCGTATCAAACTTTAACGTTATGATAATTATTTAAAATAATACAAAACTGCGCGGTCCAATGCGTATTAACGCATTGTGTTGAAATAATTTTGCTGGAAGAGTAACAAAATTGCCGGCTGCGTCCGGGATTGTTATCGGCAAATATCAAGCCAGGACCGGGCAAAATTCATCGCCCGAATTAAATGTTTCCGCCCACTCGTCGACGATTAATTACATAGGAAGGTTAGTGTTTACATCGCGCGGTCTACCAACGTGCATCGTCGCAAATCGCGGGGGCTGGACAGAATATTATACGATCCGTACAATCGGCGATCGGCGCGGGGGCCGGGAAAGTGGAGAGAAAGCAATAGCGCGAATCAACAGCCGATATTCGCGTAATATCGACGCAACAAAGTGCAAGCTTATTGGAAAACGCTCGTGCAGTGACGGAAAGGCAGCCAGGACAGCGTGCAAATATTGATGCATTAACAATGCAGGCTAATTATGTTTTGGTTTCGAAGCATTGGCTCTCCCGCCCGGCGATGGTGCGGCGACGACGATAGACCGTAGTTCCGAGTTCCACCAGCCCGGCCATTTCGCCATTGTGATCCGGGCTTCAGTACACAGCCTCCGGGTGGCTCACAGGCGTAACCCGCCGTTAAATTAATTTTTTGACCCTCCCGGCGCGAAATTCGGTTTCTCGTGCATGTTTAGCGGGCGCAAAATAGCACATTCCCGCCCTAGAAACAATTGCACGTGAAACCGAATTTCTCGCCCGATGTGTCAAAAAATAGTATGTGCACCGCGGGCGCGAAGGGCATTCTATCACTCGTGTGAATTTGTCGTGCCAGTGCTAGAATGCCCTATTTTGCGCCCTAGGTACACAATGTACTATTATCTCATGTCCGGCATTAATTTTCCATACCCGCGCCGCGTTCTTTATAGTCTACACTTCGTTACCCCGTTCATTCCTGATTACAGCCTCGATTCGTAACCGTGGTCGTTCTCCGCAGCATTTTGTCAATTTAAAAATATTATACGTGACGGATAACATTTCGTTTTTGATACATCGTGTCCAAACGATGAATCGTTTATCGAACGGTAGATAGAAATTTTGCCGGAGGCGAGTATAATCGAAGCGATTAGATTCTAATTAGATTCGCATTGGTGCTCCGGGTTGTTTAAACGGTGCACGCGTCCTCGGGTGAATTCTCGACGAGCTCTCTTCTCGAGGATCGAAGATCGAAGGGCAAAACCCCTGTGGATATCAGCTCTTGGCGGGGGCCAAGCTGCTGGATAGGGTAGAACTCCGAAAGGAAGGGGAACAGATGTTTTTGAGCGCGAGCCAACATCGTAATCTATGTTCCGCAACATCGTAATTAAGGAAAAATAGAAGTTATTCCCCTGCCCTCGTTCCCGCGTGATCGGTATCTCCATTTGGCGAATTCGAGATCGCTTAGATATTTTAAAAATAGAAACCAAGATATGAAATCACAATAATAACCTCGTAAACATTTCGGATTTGCTTTACCAATAATACAAGCGATCAACAACTATGAACGAATCTCTAAAATTATTGTGTCTGCCCAGAAGTAAACACGTCCTGATTCAATTTTCGCGTTTGGATCCGCGAATTCGATACTGATAAATTGCCACGAGGAGAATCGAATCTGCCCGCTCGAATCTCACGCCCGGCTCGTAAACAAGGGGGTAACAAAGCTTTGCTGACCGCCCCTCTCTTTACGTTCACGCATCCCTTAGTCAGGGGCGGTTTCCAACTCAGTAGGATCGTGCCGCACCAGATAAAGTAGATTTAAAAGTTTAAATCCTCGAGAGTCCACCGAACCGGTCCACTATGGCTCGACTTTTCCAAACGAAACGAAGAGAAAAACGACTCGCGGAGGGTGGCCACTCCCGGCTCGGGGAGAGATTAGATCTCTGACCGTTCGCACCCCCGTTTAAAGAAAACCGACCGAGAAATATACGCGGCGCACGGTCCCATCGTCCAATTCATAGGTGGACATGCGCTCGTTTTACAATCATGCTTTTGATTTATCGACTTCCGTTGTCACTGAACCGAAAACAAACGCGACTAATCTGAGATCAACCGCGATGTTCCAAGAATTTGATTCACGGTGAAATGAGCCATCGCCGATAACGAATTTTATTTTTGAAAATCTTGGAGTGTTGTATGTCGATTGTTTCTAGATGATTTTCGTTCCTCTTTTTGTTAACAATATGAAAAAGACTTCGTTATCCGGACAATCGACGGTCGCATTCGCAATCCGATAGATAAGAGTCCAGATATCTCCACTGGCAGTCGTTGTCGTTCCATCACGTGCGAATAGACTGCCTCCTCCGGGCTCTCTATTCACGACGGCATGGAAGAATAGCCCCGTGATTCTATTCAGGGGAAAAGAGAGACGTCGACGCGGCGCGGAGAGGACTGCACGGTATCGGGACAAGAGGAATAAAACGGGGGGCAAAGGGAATCCGAGAGAGGGGATATAAGCATCTGGGAATCGAATATCTTCGATCTAACGGCGTCTTTCCGGAATATCCGCAATTGTGGAAGAGTAATCGATGGACAGTTCGTGAGTTTCCCCGGGAAATCACGATGCGCACACCCTTTGGGACCGTTCATACGGGACAGGGGAATTGAAAGGGCTCGAAACGAGTAAGATATTTTCCACCCTTGCGAGTTAACCTGCGCTCTGTCCTATGAACATTTTTTTATAGGCCACGGCTAGGGGATGAAAGGCGTGAAGTTTGACAACTGGGGGTGAGTCCTGCGGTGACACGGTTGGAAATGTAATTGCACTTTAAAGATTTGTTCTTTATCATTTAACATGTCCGTTACACATTGCATATAATATTCTCGTAGCATTGATTAAGAAATTTAAGTGATTTTTCCGAGATAAGACAAGATACGTTCTTTTTTGTACTCAGGAAATGTGGATTGGATGCTGGGAACGAAAACAGTGCAAGTACTCCAGTCGGGATCGAAAAGTCAAGTCACCCTTTTCAAATTTTTGTCAAAAGCAAACAGCCGACGAGAGGGTTTCTCATTCATTTTTTTCCCTCGTTCCCGAAGATTCTTGTAACTGTTACGCGTCGTGAGCATTGTCTGCGGTTAACCCGTCGTCGACCTTCCATCGATATTTCGATTAAAAAAGTTGCCGCACAATCGCTAACGATTCACGGGCCGAGGCGTGAGAAATCGTCGAATCCCGACGATTTGTAGCCCAATAACGGCGCCGCTATAACTCATCCGTAATTGTTCAGGGAAGAAGAAACGTTCCTCGGCACTTCTTCTAATTCGATTTTGATCGTGCCGACACTCGACGCTCGCCAAAGAAACGATAAATAACTGATGCGCGGGCTGAGCTGCAAGGGCGAATAAAAAATTCGCCACCCGCACCGGAAGCGCGAGGAGATTCAATTTCGTCGCGCTCATCAAATACAGATTCGAACTCGACGCAGGGGTTGCGATCCCCCCCGCGATAACTTTTATTAAAAATATTTCTCACGTACCCTGTTGTTGCACGAAACTCCTGATCAATTTCAAAACGCGATCTATACATCTAAATCACTCCGATAATGCCGTCGACAAAAAGCGGAAAACCGTGAAAAAAAAAATATTTATATTGAAGCTTATCGGGCGTTGTCCTATATGGAAATTCAAACTTCCATCGTAAATTTGAATTCAGTCAGTGGCCGGACGGTTTGAAATGGTACCGCGTGCGTCAGACATCAAACGCCTGGCTTGGTCCTTTGATCAAGCTCTGTCATTCAGATGACTCTTGTCGAGCTCGGCCGATCGCCATAGTAGACGCGTTAAAAAATTGATTATTGTGTCATGGGCACCGCGTGAATACCTATTGACGGCTTTCGCGCATGCACCGTAACGTCGATTGACTCCAATCATTTTTTCACCCCAGGAGACGCCACTAATTCCCTGTTCACACCTTCGAATCAATCAACGTTCCTAATTGTCCCACTAATTGTTATTCAAAATCTTTATACAGTTTTGCCAGTTTCACGAATTCTATTCTTATTTAATTATGATATACAGAAGCTTCAAATAAAAATGCAAACGCTGCAATAAACGTTGACCTATACTCGAGTTTAGAAAGACAGCAAATTATTAACACATCTCCAGTTAATCGAAGGCACCGGTAAGGTTCTTTCCTAAATTCAACGGTGGCCTCAGAGTTCCTCACCCTTGGAACTTTCTTTTGAACGGGCAAAAGTTTTGACTGTCGGTCAGAGCGCGGCGATACCCGAAGTTCGATTACGTCGGCCGCCACGTACTTTACTTCTCCGGGACTCGAGGAGACTTCCGATTAAGCGACCAAAGATGGCAATGACGTCTCGACGTCGACGATTAATCGTTTCCAACCATGCTCCTGCTCATATATCTGTGTATGTACAGTTCATGTAATATCCTTGCTTATATACGAAGAACGAATATCGTGGACGTGTACCTGGATATAACGATGCCAATGTCCGATACCCACTGCTCGCTGAAATGGCTTACATAGCGAAGCACTCAGAGGGTTTCCCGTTTTTGCTAAGGCTATGATATCAACAGATCCCTGCTTCTTGCTCTCTCTATATTTAATCACCACTATTTATTATCACCAAATTAGTCCTCTGAACTGACATACGTAAAACTGATAGAAGAATGCAAAAATTATATATTAATGCATAAAATCTGATATTTCTACTGATATTTGGGTCTGGCTATTTAATCTTAGATCGTAACTACAAAATCTAATAAGATTAGGTATCTGCGTCGGAATAATCGTAGGGGTACGATCGGTATTGCTGATTTCGAAAATCGAGCCGCAACCGCGACGCACTGAAACAAGTCCCCCGACTCTCATCCTAATGGGGACCCGTCTCTAAGAGCACTCGAGGGTGTGTAATTGCTAGAATCCACGGCCCCGCTACTACACCGCATTTACGCGTTATGCGGGGTGCGTGTTAGCTACGCATCGACCACCTACTGGGTGTCCAGAAATTTCGGCTCCAGTCTCTCACAACTACAACCATGAAATCTATGATCTTTATCGAAAACTCATCGTGTCCGTTCTCATTTAGTATAAAAACAGAATGCATTTGGAAATGTATAATAAATAAGATTCGATTAAGCTATCGGAAGGAAATTCCAGTTTTGAAAAATCGAGTTGGATTCTCTGGGGGACACGGGATAAAAGCTGACAGAGTTAAAGGACATTATCGACTACCCCGAGGTACACGGGGGCAGCTCTCGTCGCGAAGATTGGTGGGGTTAAACGACGAGCCACTAGAAAACAATCCCTCGGCCGCATTTGCGGATGCTCTTTTCTTCCATTCCCCTCCCCTGTACGTCGGTCGTCTCTTTCCCTCGCGTCGACTCCTCTCCGTCTCCCTATCGTCTCGACAGATGGCTCGGCCGCGTTTTTGTTTCAAGACTCGCGCCAACAATCGTCGCATTACCGGAACAAAACGACTCGACGATCGGCCCTTTGAAAAAAAAGAAAGAAAAGCTGCGAGAGGCTCGAGAGTAACGGCGGCTCGGGGGAGGAAGGGGATCGCGGTGGTTCAGGAAGTCCCGATCGACCATATCATCTCGTTAGAAGCACGCACCACATGTCCAAACAGAGGAGACAGAGAGAAAGAGGAATTATTTCCGGAGACAATGATTCGATTGGCCGTGCGCACGCGGCCCAATAATAATAGTAATAATATTCGTACGAGTACGAGTGTACTTGTATACGATGCTTGTTGCAAGTGCAACGAGCCGACCTAACCGTGGATCAATTGTCTTTAGAATTCGGTCTAATCGCCGATTGTTCTGTCATCCAGTAGACGCATATGCTACGTTTACAATTTCTAACCCCCGGATCGTCGATAAGAGAAACAAAATTCACGCGTAGCGTAGATTTCGTGACAGTAAAACAAATTTCTGTAAGAAAATAAACAGCGACCGATTATCAGTTCGGAAAGCCACTAATTGTCCTTGGAGCCTCGCGATAAGCCACGAGGCTCTTGAGAACCGGACGGGTTTTATTACTATTTTACTGTATTTGTATTCCAGTTCTCTCAACTATCATCGCTACGAAAGGGCAATCGGTTTTACGATCATTTCCTTTCGCGCTCTTTACTTTACGGGTTTCCTCCTCCTTAAGATAAAGCACCGTCCACTCGTCTTGCCCTCGTTTGGTTCCACGACAGATTTGAGCTAATTCGATTCTCGGTCCACGTTCGCTCGGGCAAAAGTCGAAAAACGCATTAGCGATGCACGTGACGCTTGCAGCCGGGAGACGAAACCGCGCCACGGTGACAAACTCCCATACGTTAACTCTCGTACGAGTTCCCATCGACTTAGAAATTCGTACACACGCGTGCGAGTACGTGTACTCGCGGCAATGTGTGCACCGACACAGGTCACAGCCACGGAATCTCCCCTCTAATGGATTTCACTCATTTTTCTCCCCCGACAGCCCCCGCCGACACCCCTGCGACATCTCGAACGCCTTCACGTTTATTCATTCGTTCCAAGGAAACGGCGATGCTTCTCTTCGAGTTTGATACTCCGAAAGCAATTCATCTCAAACGACGTCTATATACTATCCATGAATGTATAAATAAAATCTCTGCTAGATCGTGCGAAGACATTTCATACGTTATGATAGAAATAAAAATGTGTAATGAGATCGAAGACAAGGTATGAATTAAATCTCTCTCTAAATCCTCATTGATAAAATAAATTATGTAAAGAAATGAAAATGAACAGTGTAATAAAACATAAAGTGAATATAATCATTGCCATATCTGTTCTGATCGTTAGAAGGATTAATGATATATTGGGTTCCTGATAATGCGAATTTCGGAAAGATTTGAAACTAGAAATTGTCATAAGACTCATCGACTTATCGCAGTTCCAATATTATCGGTGATAACAGACAATGAAACGGGCCCGCTTAATTTTAGCTACTCTGCCATATAACACGACATGTCGACGGTTCGATGCTCTGATAATTTTGATTACAAATCATACACGTGCTGGAATTGAGTTATAAGGTCATAATTATAAGAGTCGTAGTGCAATTTAAACTGCATCGATTACACCTGTCACGATTTTCATTAGCGAACTTGGACCTTAGTTTCTGAATCTCTCGCGAAGCGGATATCTTATCGTATCTGATAGACGTCAGATCAACATCTGTCTCGTCAGGCCCGAAATAAATGAACCGGGCCTTCCGATGCGACGGATAACGCAGACAATCGAAGACTATTACATATCGATGAAAAGATATTTGATTTCCGATATCGATAAAACATTCTATTAGCGATTTGTGCTCGGGCACGTTCGCGGAATGATAAGCTTGCAATAATAAATATCGATTACCAATCTACGTGTCACAAGCGACATTTAAGACACGAAAAATCCATTGCTCTTTTTATTCTACAAGGAAACACACATCTCAACTTTGTTATAATTTGCAATAACGGCTGCAATAAAAGTTGTATAAAAGGGTAATAGAATGAATTAAGTCTGAAAAAGAATCTAGGGCAGTTGGCTATGACCTAATCGGCGATCGTTCAAAGCGGCCGATTATCGACGTAATTCTTCCTCCTTCTTTTATCAAGATGCCCGTGGAGGACTTTCTTTCTACGTCGAAACGCAGTGGAAGCATGCGAGTTACGTAGCTTTTACAGATTGCGTGTCGCTCGGACTTCTCTTCTCGGCCGAAGGACGAATCGAGCTCAACCGATGAAAACGGGGAAATAGGTGGCGAGGGTGGGAGTCGATGAGCCGAACGACCATTGGATAAAGTTGATGACAAAAAATTACTATGTTAATTTTTTCATAATCTTCACCTTCTCTTTTAATTGTAATCACGATTGTATATCTTTCTAAACTCCATATTTATTAAATATTTGTAAGCTACTGTCCCAGATAAAAATTGATGGCAATAATTGACATACTTGAATTTGGTACTTACGATTATCGAGAATCATATCAGGAAACGTCGGCAGACAAGAAGAATTTGAAACGTAGTAGACTCTTCGTTGAAACTGGAGTGTGGCTCGTTAAAAACAGGTGCGGTTAGAAAAGGTACATCGGCGGCGTCTATAGCGACTGAGTATTTACCGAGGAATCAGCCCGAAAACGTATTTTGCCGGAAGTCGGACGAAGGTGACGACACTTTTTCGCGTTATCTGATTCTATCTGGTTCAACCACCCTTTGTCATTATCATCGTGTCGAGCGCGCGGCGATGCCGACACGAGTAAGTACTCCATCCGGCTGGAAATTCATCGGATGACGTTTAGCTTGCTGCCGATTGATAACACCTGCCCGAAACTGTATTACGTCATCCGCGCGTGTGTCATAGATTAGACCGAAAAAGGAATTCTTGTGTAACGGTTCACTTTGTCGAATGTGGAATATTTTTCTAGCTGGAAGAAGGTTGGAAACGAGACGAATTCATGGAACGAAACCGCAGCCAGTGATATTAACAGGCGATGCTCGTTATAAAAAACTTCCCAGATGAGATTCCGGAGCACCGATGATAAACGTGTATCGCGGTGGTGTGACCGCAAAGTCGTTGTGACACCGAGGAACGCACGGTAATGGCAGCTAATGAGCATGATACGATAAGAAACGTGTCAGTGGCTCGCATCGCGCCCTCGTTTCTCAACATTGTTACATCCGTACTACAAAACCCTTGCTTAATGTCAGAGACGTGCCGTGATAACTGTTCGTTGATACTCGGCCCACCAACAGAGGCCGCGCAAAATTTAATTGACAGACTGCGTCTAGATAATATCGAAAATTGCCGACCAAGGTTCAATCGATATGCTCAAAGTGGCGTGATTAAAACGATTTCACGGAGTATTGGATAATGTAGTTCGTGATGTTTTGAAAGAGTTGAAACGGTAATAGTAAATGGTTACGTTGAATGAATCGTTCTATAGAGAACCTCTAATCCGGGACCACCTGTGCGGCGTGGGACCGCCGGAATACCTCGTATGATGTTCCCGAACGTGTCACGAGGGCTTCAGCAGCCTAAACAACCTGGCCGACATCGCGAGATAAAGAAGCACCGGCTGGTATGCTCTGAGAAGCCTTTCGAGACACTTGGGGCCCTTGTTTGCACCGAGCCAGATAAATCCGAAGTCGGAGACATCCGGGATCTCCGTGGACATTGCGCTCCGGTTTCCTGATTACACTCCCCTAATGTCCTTCAATACTTAGAAACAGATATCCGGCTTCCTGTTCGCAATTTCTCTGCCAAATTCCATTATATTTTTCTTGTTATAAAATGAACAGGCATAACAAGCATAATTGAAATCCTGATACAAAATGTATCTTCGTTTCGTTTTTCCAGTAGGTAGAAAATTTTTGACTGGAGGATTCACGATGGTAAGTCGCTGGTGTGATATTTTGGAGTGATCACGAGGTCGAAGAGGACTGTCTGTTGACCCTGTTCAGTGATTTATGCGAAGGGCACAGAGAACTTTGGTGGCGATCTGGACGAAGTCGGCAGTTGTGCGGCAGGCGGGCGTGAAACGAAGCTTCGAATTCGAGAGGGCCGGAGAGAGTCCGTTCGGTGACACAGAGTAACCAGGGGGGCCCAATGAATGTCCGAGTACTTTATGGGGCAACCTGAGACCGCGGTGGACGAACGCGGTCCAGGAGGACGTCCATCAAAGGGTTCCAAATAATTACCGCCTTCGCAGCCGAGGATACGCGCCGCCGAAAGGAGCCACGGTGATAAGTCAGTGAGACGTTATTATTTTTTCTTCGTTACAAATGTGCTCCTTTCTCAACACGGCTATATATCAGATCCTAAGTCAATAACATCGACTAATAAAATTGTCGTTTGTAAAAAAGGAGAAACCGAAACGATCGGTTTTATTAATCCCGCGATCGGTAATGCGCTCGGGAAATAGTAAATAAGATAAGGATACGTTTGAAGAAAGAGGAGAAAATCTCCTATACAATGTTGTACCGTTTTTTTGGTTTCTTTTCAATGGTATCATTTTTCCCAGGAAACGTTGAAGCTTCTTCGAGTTCCAGATTGTTTGATCGATGGATTCTCGAGACCTCGGACCGGAAATTATGCGTCAGGCTGTTGTCCGCGGCCCGGAAGTAACGGCACGCCGCGCCGCTATCTGCCGTCTCACTGATTGCATTTTCTTTGCGCGCCGGGAAACTACCGGCGTGTTTGTTTTTCGCACGGTCCAAAGGACTAGCGACAATTTTCTTGGTCAGTGAGAAAAATGTCCGGAGAAGCAATACAAATTTGCTTAACGGCGTTTTATTTATTCCCCGTTCCTGCGAATAAATCCAAACAATCCCGCGACCAATGAAAAGCTTTCGGTGTCGAAATGCGTCGCGTGCCGTCAGAAGTTCGTGTATTCCCAAGCCGCATTCATATTCTAATGACGACATTGTGCGCGAGGTCAGATGTTGGTAACCATACGCTAGCGCAGTCGATCTTCCAGGTTATCATAGCTGGTCTTGTGTGACATTAAGAACTGGGATCCGCCCACGAGAAATCGCAAGGGGGTCGAAGAAGAAGTTCTCCTCAGGAAGAAACTCGATATCTTTAGGGGTTAGAAATAACGGTTGGTCGTACAATGTAAAGGAACGCTTCGAAACGCGGTATTTCTTTCTACTATTCTTGTTAACATAATCGATTTCCATCGAACGAAATATCTATGATTTATACACGAAAATTGTTTTTCGTCTGTCACAATTTCCGATTGCACGGCTGTCGAAAACGGAAAGCAATCGAAGTTGGACTCATTTCGTGAAACTCGAACCGAGGAGGCTCATCAACATTTCAATTTCCGTCGACGAGCACTTGAAGATAGCTCGTAAATATTCGACTTAATGGCAGACGGTACAATTTCAACGCGAACAGGGTTAGTTGGGTTCGAGGAAGACACGGGGAAAGAAATCGCGCCGTGGGTGGTGCGGAGGACCTCGTAACCGGACAGGAACGAACTTTTGGATTAGAACGAAATAACTGGAATTACGGGCAATCCGCGAGCTTCGAAGGACCGATAAATCAAGGGTGGAAGCACGAGCATCCGGCTGCTCGTGCCATTGGCCCGGTACACGCGAGAATACTTCCTCTCTGACAAAACGCTGCCACGATCGGATCTGAGGAAATCCAACGACTTTCTCTAAGAAAATTTTGACTCTTCGACCTAATTTCATCACGCTATTCACTTACTTTAGTTTCTTCTAAACTTACTTTGCTAACGAAAGAATTAATTACGAATACGTAGGATGTAACATATTATTTTATATGTATTTCTAACCGTCATTTGCTCTACATCATTCTCTAGAAAACGCCTACAATTTTCTATCAATTCGTCCTCGAAACGCATTTAGTAACCGGAAGCGCGTGTTCATAGACAATGGGACCGCGGTCGACAATGGAGGCATCTCGATTGGCAAGCTCCAACCGTAAATTACGATCAGGGATCCAAGAATGCTCGACGCTATCTACGATCACGTGAAAAAAAAAATCAGCAGAGAATCTAAACCGCCCAGCTCAGGAGGGTAGATATGTTCCGTTGCATCTGTCGTCACGCCCTGCCCTTCACGCGCGCTCGTACGCTTGTACGTACAACGAAGTCACATGTCGAAACGCGTACGCGTACGTACGAGGGATGTTTTTCAGTTTGGGGTCTAGGTAGGAGAGAAGGGCCTAAATGTTTTATTACTTAATCATAACGCTCGGGGGCGGGTTGTCGGTGGGGGTTGAACGCTGGGACGTAATGCGTTCGGGCTGGGATTCGGATAGAATTATTCTGCGACCCAATTATTCATACGCGTCGAATAAGCCTAAGACATACGTACTCTATAAATCATGCAGCTATCCCGTGGGATAATAAAGCAACATACACGAATTCTCACATTCTTCAATAATTTTTAATACACTAAAATCTAGAATAAAATATACAGTATAAAATATTTAAATACAAAACTAATGTTACGATAGTAAGATATTAATGAAGAGTACGTAGAGCTTCCTAACTGGAAACAGGGATGATTTCTATAATAGATACGAGCACGAATTCGACGAAAAAACACGGACAACTCAATTAGCCCGATAAAGGCGGGGTGAGGCCGTTTTGCGTGCGACGTAAAATAGAGACGGATGATAAAATGAGCCGAGAGATTGAATGCGCATTGACGCGAGAACCACCGTAACAAAAGGGCTGAGGCATCACTGCATATTGTCACCCGGCACCGCGTGAAATTCCTCGCGTGTGTGCGTGCACGGTACACGCTTGTACGCGTGTAGGAAAGTACACTGTATAACTACATTAGGGGTCGCAACCTTTCCCCCCTCGTCCCGTGTAGCACGCGCCAGCTGGCTCATTGTTAAATTACGGCCCTACGATATCTGTTTGTCAACGGCGTAGAATCTCGACCCTAAAAAATTTCATATGTGATAACGTGTCGATTGATGTTTCCAACTTATTCGACCTAAATGCACGCAAGATGTGAATTTGCGAGAGATGTTTCAAATGTCTGTGAGAACGTTGGGAATTTCTTGATAAAGTTGAGGAACATGAGTTGGTGCAGGGGACGGAGGACGCCAATGGAAGGATCATCCTCTAATGTATTTACACGGCGAGAGGGGTCTATGGGGCGAGATTTGTCACCCTGTACACGGGACGATACGTGTCGTACACGAGCCACGTTTGTATCACCATTGTCATCCGAGCTGAAAGATTAAGCTAATTTCACACATGTCCGCCCGCCTCGCGCTATTCACTTACGTCCAGCAGTGACAGTTGACAGTGTCGCGTGACATAATATGAAACTATGCTCGCTCGAGGGAAGACGTCCGAATGACAATCATTATTATTAATACGTTCGTCGTTGGGAAACGTACGTTCACGTTCATTTTTCAATTCTCCAAGGAGTCGCGATTCCCCGGAAACGACTAACGATGCTCGTCAGATAAAACCAAAGAGACGGACAGTTGTCCAAGATGGTAACATCTGCTCGGATGGTCCCGCTCGATTAGCTGGGTTCTGTCCGAGAGATCGTCGGAACACGCGCGACGAAACTCTCTCCCGGGGCAAAGGACATCGCCCGCCCACATCCTTCGGGGTTTACAATTACGTAACGTCCTACATGTGTCGAAGACGCTCGCGCACACGTGTCCCCTCGCGCTGTATCACACATTTTTTTTTTCACCCTTGACTCGTTTCATGTTCGTAAAAGAAACTTTACGAACCTCTCTCTTTTTTATGCCCTATCCCTCGGTACTGTAAACTCATAGCGGCGAGCAACAACGTCCAATTAGCAAAGCCACGTCCCATTACTCGTTTACGCGCGAGGTAAAAAAACATACAAATTAAGGAATAGAAAAAAGAGAGACGCGCGGAGCCATGTAATTTGGCGTTGAAGTTTCGGCTCACGGTGCTCTCTTCATTCCCACGCGACCTGCGACCTCTCCAATCTCTTGTACAGTCCCATCGCGGCTCCGAACAAGTACCAGAAAAAAAGAAAGAAAAAAAGCGGAGTGCTGGTTATGGTACGAGGATTCCCGAGACCATCGTCTTCGTGGTCGTGTCCTGGCCAGTGTCATTTGACACAGTCCTAAACCCGATTCGCGCCACAAGCCGATCCTCGCTCTTCTTCGCCTCCTGTCCCATCCTACCCTTCTTTCTCCTGTGAGCTTTTTGTCCCGTAGTCTTCGTTCCCAAGCGAAGAACAAACGGAGAGAACTATACGCGTGGACCTACGCGCACGATCACTCAGACACGCATCCAGAACCACGCGTGTACGTACATAAACTCGTTTGTGTTCAACACGCACACGGAGGTACGAGTCTCACGCGAAAACACGTACGTTTACGGATCGAGAACGAGTTTGCGCGAATTGTAGGCGTGTGCGTGCGAGCACGGACGAGGTCCCGTGTGTGAAACCGCGGAGAGGGTGGATCACGATTCCCATAGCGGAATTCAATTGAAAGAGAGCGGCCCGCGAATCTCTCGTGAAGATAAGGAGACTGCCATTCAGGGAAGAATAGAAGCCTGGTATGCAGAGGGTTAGAAAGACGTTCGGTGCCGAAAAACGTCCACTGGGAAGATAATGAACCACCTATTGTATAAGTTACTCGATAAGGTTATTTTCTCAGAGGTAAATGTCCCTCGTCATAGAATTTCTGTGTGAATTTACTGTATAAAAAGTGATATTAAATTGAATTCCATTGATTGTACGAATGTCCACCTTGCCGGAGGAGCGTTACCCTCGTGCACGTACGACAAAATAGACGCAACAGTCGTACGTGCCTCGGAACAACAACATATTCCTCGGTACGCGTGTTTACTCCCACCTCTGTCACCGTACACTGCCTCAAATATTATGAGTTACAGGATTGCAGAGGAGTTGGAAGATCGAACGAGGGTAAGGAAATAGAAGTTCGAAGCGTGTGCAGCTCTCTCGGAAGCGTGTCATCTCGTGAGATCATATCGAAAGTAATAAACCAGCTACTTGAGATAAGCTGTGTATACGTGAAAGTGGTTGTGGGAAACTATGCGGAAGGTGTACTATTACGACGCATAAGAAACTCGTTATTGAACTGGAGCAAAAAGGAAATACTGTTTTGTTGTTTGTTAACGAAATTACCGTATCGATTTTAATGGCTGCGATCTCGTAAAACATCCTTTCCTGTAAATTTTTCGACATCGTAAAAGACTGTCTGGCGTCGCGATACGCAGAGCCACAGCCATTGTACTGCACGATCGACGAGCAGTCGTAAAACGCTGTCCATAAATCTCTCGTAGCTGTCTAAACACGATCCACGATACAGAACGATTGACGTCGAATCGCAATCGTATCGAGGTGGCAAGGACAACAACAGAGAGGAGGACGAGCGTTCTTTAAACGAGCTCGCGCTGGTAATTTAATCGCCTGCGCCGCGGTCGTTACGATCGTGGGGCTGGTTTATGCAAAATTATGCGTCGGTACTGCTCCAATGAAAATTCGCATACCTACGCACACGTCATGCATTTCGCAACCGATGCGGTGCAGTACAGTGCAACGTGCCGCGGTAACAACGCGCTAATGCGATGGACGTGAGCCGAGGGGGTGGCTAGAGTCGTGCGCGACGTGAACGTGTCGTGTGTAAGAGGTTTTCCTCCTTCGACGTTGTCGCAACGTCGTCGACTAGAAGTGGCAGCGCGAGGAAGCACGGCAAGGAAACGGGGGGAAAGGTAACGGAGGGTGAGAAAGATAGAAGCACTGAGGTAAGGAGAAGACTAGAGGGAGAGGGAGAGAAAAAAAGGAAATCTGTAGAGCTAATTCGCGTGCGAGATAACGCGGTGGCCGAGTATAAGGTTGTGTGCGCGCTATCGTTGAAATGGTCTCCGCCGAGTCACGGAGGGGGGTTGGTCAGGGCAGGGAAAGGCCACTGTCGACTTATACCAAGGGGTGGTAAGACGATCTTATCGTATACCCTCTTTCCCTCTCCTTCTGTCCTTCCTCCTTCATTTTTTCCTCCACCACCTTCCTCGCTCTCCTTCTCTTTCTTTCAACCCCTTTGTTCTCCTTCCCGGCCGCTAACTACTTTTATCCCCTCCCACCCCTGATGACAATATCGCGTGGCCACTGAGATAACCGGTCGTGTCATTCCTACATCGACTACCTACTTCTCAGTCCGACTAACACCCGACCACTCCGGCTTCCACTCTTCGTGTACTATCCTCGGTAGGGACACTCTCGCTGCACGAGAGACCCAAGTGTAACATGGTCGAACGGCGATTGTCATCAGGGAAATCTTACGCTCAGGTTGGACACCCGAGGAAATGAGAATGGAAGTTATTACGTTAGAGAACAGGCGATGGGGCTGACGTTATCGAGTATTCGATTCCCTTTAATAGCAGATTCATTAGCCCGTTATCTGATCACGAACTTTCTCGGACCTTCGTCGTTAAACATATCTGCTAGCAAAAAAAACGATGTTACGTCTATATCATTATTTCCACGTTCTTCCATCGAGAAAATTGCGCCCTCTTTCCATAAAAATATTCAGCCGGAAGCCTTACGTGACGAATTCGCAAGAGAATTTCTATTGCGGCGATAAATTTTTCACCGAGTCACACAGGAGGCGTCAGATCGATTATAATCCCGGAATTCTGGCCCAGTTCGATGGTAGGCGAACTGACCAGCGAAAAGCGATGGCAACGTTGACGGGTAAGTAAAGCCGGTCGGGTGGTGGTGGAATGACGTCGCGGGAAATGAGTCTCGTAAAACAATGCTAGACACGCGAACACCTCGAGAAAGTGGCCCCAACCCTTTCCAACCGGCAATCGAATCTACGCTCGCATCATCCCTCCTCTGTGTCCTCTACATTAATTAACGTTCCATCGATCCAAGTTTACTGTCCATCAAAAACTCAAAAATATTCCAAATAAGTAACCACCGAATGACATTATACTGAATCATTAAAAAAAAGTATTACAACTTTCATGTAATAATTCCAATGAGGAATGATTTTTAAACAAGGGTGCATCCATGAGAATGTTTGTCTGAACTTGACGATCTTCATGCGAACGCCGCGAAAGAATTAGTCACCGGAAAGAAAAAAGTCGTGCGAAACCAGGATGGAGGAACGTTTGTTACGACGAAAGACAAAAACGACAAGGATGGTTCGTTAATGTACGAAAGTTCATGCGTGAACACGCGTGCTCATCCGTTACGGGTATTCGCGTATGCGTACGCCTCCGCCGAACGCTCGTTTCTCTTCGCACGCACAAACGACGTACCGGGAACCGTCGAAATAAACCCTTTAGCTGTAAACGGAGACCGCCTTTAAAAGATTGTCTGTAAACTCGTTGACAATTATCGAGCGTTATGGCTTTAACGGATATCATTAGTCAAGTGTCCAAATACCGATTCCCAAAATTCCAAGAAGAATGGCAAATGAAACGTTTCCAGGTTGTAATAGAGTTTCGATAAAAACAGGAACGTTGCGTTCGACACATGACTCCTGGAATAAATCTGACATTCAGGCAAGTCGTACGGCTCGGCAGCGTGACGTGTCAGTCGCATTCAGGCGCGTAGCGAGTCGGCTGTCGAACCAGAGATTTGCGATCTTCGGTGATCGGCCAATGGTGAACGAGGTAACTCGCGACGAATTGGGATCGGCGGATATTTATCGGAGGGAGCGTGGCTAGAAAGGAATCGTGATAGCGGCGCGACCACGATGAATGCCTAATTACATGATTAATCGCTCAATAGCCAGGCCCCGACAACAATGGCTCCGCTTATCGCTCGAGCGTGCCTTTCGGACGGCAACATACTCCGGCACGAAACCCAAATGAAGCGATCCCGAGGACGATTATTTGATTTCTCGATCGAAAAATTGTCAAGTTACCGATCAATAATATTTGCGAGATGCCTGCACGGGTATTATCGATCGCAGTCGCAGCGTTTACGTAGCGGGAGAGAAACAATTCCACGTTGAACGATCAATTATCGGCATTATCGTGGGTGGAAACCGTGGAATCTGGTCGATGCGTTTGTCCGTCAGTCGTGGCTGATTGGCCACCGTTTGTTTCGGAGCCCGGCCTGATTGCATTCCACCGGAAACGGCAAACAAATGACAAACACCGGGCCTTATCGTTAATTGGCGGAGGGAGAAGAAAAGAATCGAGGAAGACTTATGGAATTATTGCCGCGTTGCCGGAGAGTGGAAGAAAAGGGTGAAGAGGAAAACCGAGGAAGGAGACGATTGTTCCTGCTTTCTGTTATCGGATTTACATGGCCGCGTGCAGCTATTCGAGGGGGTATTGTCGCCGCTTTAATTCATACCAACCGAATCGATCACGTCCAGTCGTCCAATAATCGTACACTACTTTCATGTCACCACGATTTTGGATTCACTTTTCCCAGATCATCATCGCAAACAATTCTTTCTATTAAATAATCTGTCTTAGAAGTATTGGAACGATTAATTATAAAATGTCACGCAGGCAGTGTCTAGTAAAAGCAAGAAATTTTTTAATACCAAGATACATCGAAGGAATCTTATTGTTCCGAACACTAGAATCGAGAAGGAAGGCGGTTTTAATTGAGACTGTCCAGGGGTGAAAGGTATAAGAAGAAGAAGAAGAAGAAGAAAGAGAAGAAGAGGTGGGATCGGAGGTAGCAGGAGTCTCCCGCAAGACTCGAATGGACTGACCTACCATAGGATCATCCGATCTATTCATGCTTCCTTATTCAATCGTACTCTCTCAGGATACGAGACAAAAGCACCGATGAAACAGAACCTCTCCCTCCCCAGCGGTCCCCCTAGCCACCCCCGTGTGCCCGTGGCACTCCGCGCGTATGTTTCTTTGGCTTTGTCTCCTCTCGGATACGACTTCCGGTGCCGCGGCTCGACGCTACCCCTCAATGGGATGATGCGCCTTTTGAAACGCGTGGTAGGTGGATTCCGCGATTATTCCTGCGGTTTAAAGATGGCCCTCTTTCTGCTTCCTATCAGTTTCGAAAATTTCCTGTTTGCCCGAGAGCACAATGCCTCGGGATTTACTAACGATCGAAGAAACTGATAGCTTGATCTATATAAAATTGAATGGCTAACGGGAAAACATTTCCTCGTTGCTTGAACTCACAAGAAGATGCGCCCTATACGCATGCTTTGTCGAAGGTAATGACTCGATTATCCATCACGTTTTTCCCTCTGTGTCTCATCAGAGGGGTTAGCTTCGTCTATTGTTTCGGCGACTCGTGAGTCAAGCGTTAACGGATTTTGTCTTACAGATTGCTAGATCCATTGAAAAGTGCCTCACCGACAGACCGTGGGAAGCAAACGTGCCTTATAAATCATCCCCCGAGCAAAACGGCAGTTTGACAAACAATTAATTTCTTGATTTGGATAATTTATTTTTGCATGGAAGAATCAAACGTGTATTTCTAAAAATGTAGGTCGACGTAAGAGTATAGAACCAAATGCCTGCACCCTTTGTTCCTCTGAAGTGCGCTATCGACGTCAAAGTATTGTGTGCAGGGGAGACATCGGGCAATCGCGCAACCGTCTTTCATCAATTTGCCTACTATCGTCCCATCCGAGTCGTCGGTGAAAAAAGTTAACCGCGCGCCGTTCGCCATTCACTATATAACAATAAATTAACGTTGGACCGCTGTACGACCGAAATCTTTTGTCCCGACGAAGCGATGCAGCATTGTTAACCATCAAACAAAAGAGGATCGATCCTGCGTTCTTGTCGTTCTGCTCTTTGACCCTCCGAAACTATTGAAAATGTTGACCCTTGATTGAATAAAAAAACAACAAATGTGTGCGAACACATTTTGTAGCCATGTTTCAGAAACACGTCGAACCTTTTCGATCTTCCTAAATGAATTTTGATTTAGTAATTTGGTACATCTAGCTACCGTGTGTGTCAATTGTTAACTGAATGGTAGTCTGACAAACTGGGCGGGACTTTTCGAAGCAGATAACGAGGCAGTGGAGGCGGAGGACGAGCAGAGTGACTAGACAATACAGGAAAAGAAGAAATGATATCGACTCGTTGCGAGTGCGCCAGCGCGAGAACCGCCTACCATTCGTTTCTCGACGACACACGGAGGGATATTCTGACAATCACACATTTACGGCATGTGACAATCTTATCAGAACTATGCCACGATTTTTGTCTTTCCTATTTCTCCCATTCTATTCACTGCTACTGATGATAAACCGTTTAAATATTCTCTGTTCCGGATTTCAAACTACGATTTCACTTGTTATCAGTTTAAAAAATGATGAGAAATAAAAATTCTTGCACTGTCATCCTTGTTCAGAATAATTAATGTAAAGGAAATTCAAATGAATGTCAGCTGATCATTCTTCAGGCACACACTAAGAATAGCTAAGTAACGATTGGAATATAAAGAATTCAAATTTTCCTCAATTCAAAAGAAATGGGTAGGCTTGAAGCGCCGAGTGGAAACGGTTGCAAATTACAGGCGGCGAAGAGGGAAATTAACGGTTTGTGTATATTTTAGTGTTTAACATTTGCGGCTGGTCACGCGAGCTGTTTTAGTAAAAATAAAACCTGCCGAACTACCGACAGTGTCGCAAATTACAAAGACAGGAGCTGAATCAATTTTTACGAGTTATGTCAAGAAATTTGTAATGTTTTAAAATGTTATATCCAAACTAATTCTGTTACCATCAATGTTATATCGCTCTGAGTGTAATTAACTTACAGCAGGCACTTGAAACTAAGTATGTTCTACAGGTAGTAAATCTTTCTTAAAAAATATTAGATCTGACAGATTACTCACCCTGTGCCAATCTCCTCGCCACCGGCTTGGATCTCATCGCTGCACCCTGGGTGGCGGATTCGAAAATAAAACACTAATCGTAAGAACGCTGACAGTCCTCCGAGCCATGCGAGTTTATGCACGATCGTTTTATCCTCTCGTTATATTATTTCACTCTAACCCACCCCTGTTCCCGGTCTCAGAAAAAAAGGCAGAGTTCGTTCAATCTTCAACTTGTCTCGAGCGTCCTCTTCGACGTAAGCTCCTCTTCTCCCTCTTCACCACTCAGATCGATGACGGGACGAGACGTACGCGTCTCGATCTCGATGTTCGAGCCGGACACTAGTCGGGGGGGTGCACAATGAGTCCATATTCCGGCGCGTGGGTTCCGGTACACCGGGTCCACCGGTTCTGAGAAGAATCCGACGGCAGCGTCGGTCCGTTCGACTGGGATCCTGACGTGCGTTGGATCTGTCCTCCGACAGCGGAGGCTTCTCCTGTCCTCCGCGTCTCCTCCTTCTCCGCCACTTTGTCCTCCACCCTCGCGACTCTCCTCTCCCTCCACACCGTTCAATCTCTTTTTCCCTCTTCCACGTCTCTCACCCTTTCTCTTTTCCCGTATCTCCCCCTAGTGCTCCGCCGGTACCTCCGGTTACACCACCGCTTCTTCCACCCTCTTCTTTCTCCTCTTTCTCTCCTAGCCGTGTTGCTTCGCGTTCCTCTGCCACCACGGGCTACTACTACCACTTCCTACCTTTCCGCCTCCACCTCCGCCTTCTCCACCTTCTGCCTCCTCCTGGCCTTCCCCACCTGCGGGGTCGACCTGCTCGCAACCCCACCACGTAAGCGATCCGACTCCGCTGTCCACCAATGATCAGCCGCTGTCTCTCCTCTCTTCCTACGAGAGCGCAACCTCTCGTCTCTTCGCTCCTGGGTTCCTCTCCTATCGGAACCTCCGTCTAGCCGACGTTACAGTAGCGTGAAACATCGATGGACGAAGATAAGATTAAGATTTTCCCCTCTTCTATACCGCTTCCCGGTATCGCTTGCTTCGCTTCCTTAATCGGAGACCAAGGATAACCCTCGTTTACCGATGCAATCCGAACAGATTTTATACACACATGCCCGATCGTCTAATCTGGCCAGCGTCCAGTGTTATTAGAATGTGTATGATCAGTTCGCATATTTCAACACCAGCATCATGAATTTAATAATGTGTTCTCCGCAACGTATTAAACATGCTTCCGTATAATCGAGAAATTGTCCCTCCTGATTAAAAATTCACGGAAATTTCGCTGAGTCTCGGCGAGGAACAGGTGTGCACCGCGTTTCGCTGACGATGCTGATCACTTGATTCACGTCTCTGTTCCTCCTTATCGCCTGCTGACGTGTAGTCTGTACCGGCTCGATAAGAATTGTCTGACGTGTGCACCGATTATAAACATTCTTCCGTTCAGTTTTGTCTAAGATCGCGCGCTCAAGTTTAGCGTTCGATACTCGATCCCACGGAATCGTTAGTCAAGACCACGTTGCCAAAAACACGTGGCTACCGGATCGATGAGTATATCAACGAGAGGGAAGCAACACTTTCCGCGCATAGGCACTCGTTTCACGAATCCGGCGGTCGGCTCGCGCTGCCGGGGTCGATCGATCCGCTTCGATCGCCGCGAAAATCGCGGGAGACGCCGGGAGATCGCCGCGAACGCGTCGACTTGGTGGCTCGGGTTCGGAGTCGACACTTCGACTTTGCATTCCTGGCTGCTTCGCTCCGCTAGGCGCCCCTCTTCTCCGTCTTCGTTGCACCTGAACGCGACCTCCGACCCCACGGATGGTGGTGAAGCGCGCCCGCGCACCCTTGCGAGCGCAGCTCCGCCCTGCTCCTTCGCCCTTTCGAACCCGGAATCGGCACTTCTCCTCTTATTTTTTTTTTTTTTTTAATACGCGCGTGTTTCCATCGGGACGCGCGTAACGCGCGAAGAAAGAAAAACCAACGAGAAACTGACTCTGGCCTTTTCACCGCGATTCAAGAATTTTTTACATTTCTCGTCACCGAGCTCTTTTCTGCGCGCTCTCGTTTACGCTAAAAGGTTGACACTTGTTCCACATATACTTTTACCTCTCCGACGTTCGTTAATTAGATCGCGTAAGTATACGATGATACTTAGAATTGGAACGATTAGAACCTGTTAAATCTATGAACGATTGTTGTAAACTAATATTTACTATAAACGTATTTGACACACAGCAAGCTATTTATCTCGATCAGTGAGACAGAATGTAACAGGAGGAAAATTGTAACTTGAGAAACGGGACGATGTTTCGTACGCACCAACCTAATGTTTGAAGCGGACTCTCTACTATTCTATGATTGCTCGCGTATATCTATAAAGATTACTGCACAGATTGTAGGTAGCCATTATTTTAATGAGAACTACGTGCGACTGGCTCGATCCGCTTATTGGCGACGGTTTGCGCAGAGATCGCGGGTTTCGAATCGCTCGTAACCCACGACGCGTGCAGAAATATCGCGGGGCGCCCGAGCCAATACGGTTCACCGTTTATTTTCATCTCGGGAAATCGTAAAAGCTCGCTTTCGCGCTTTCCTTTTGTCCTGCAACGGGCAAAGACTTGACATTCTCATCATGTGACATTACTCATTGTACAAACTATTAAAGAAAAGTCATTCAACATTCACGGCATACTATTCTGATTTAAAGAAGCGATCAAAAATTCAATTAGATTCGATCTTCAATAACTGCCACTCCGTTTTTAATTTACAATTCGTTTTCATTGAACGTTGACCGGATGTTCTTGATAAAAATACAAGACATATTCTAATATGAATTGTATTTAGTTTTCGCACGAGCTCTGCCCCTTAGTTTCGCGTTTGCTTTCTCAGACGCGTCGCGCACGACGATTCGCCCTGCTCCCTTCGTTCTCCATTCTATTTTTTCCTCGTTCCCCGAGCGGCCTCATCTCCTTAGCTTTCCTCTTCCAATGTATCGCCTGGTTCTTTCACGGCGACTTTCTTTGTTTCCACCGGGCGCACGTGCTCCGGCCGCATTTGTGCGCGCGTAAAAAAATCCAAAGGGAGAAAGAAGCAGGAGAGCAAGGATATGCGCGACTTCGTAAGGCATCCACGTTTTAAATGGATATAGTATTTCGTCCGCGGATTCACGTGCGTGTGCACGCTGGTTACGCTCGGTAACGCGGGCAGGTGTTGGCTGCTCTCGGCTGGCCGAGGGTCAACGGAGAGGGTGGAACAGAGGCATGTAGGTACATACGTATCTACGTGCACACGTTCCCCGCACAAATTGAATACGTGCCTGTCAGTGGCGTAGCAGCCGACCTTAGTCTTATATTGCGAGCCGACGATTCTTTTCAACGGACCGCGTAAAAATTCTCCGCTCTCGGCGGTGCGCGGCGCGAGCAATTATCGGGTCAATGATTTTAAACTGACTCCGCGTAGCGTTCACAATTTTTCAAATAGCAACCTTGTACATATTCCGCTAACTGTATCCAGGCCGTTCAATTAATTTCGCTTCCTGGCTACTCTTTTTTCGCTTTACGAGCAGATAGAACTGGTTCCCAGAAGTAATTTCATCGGGCACGGTATTGAAAATGAAAAAGTATGTATCATCCGTTATAGGGAACCGAAGGGGGTGCGGGACCAATTTCTAGGGTAGTCGTACAAGACTACTCGAAATCTATAAAGAGATGGAGGAAGTAGATTTGGCCACTTCTGACCAAATGGAGGGAAGTGCCGCGAACGTATGACGTATATTAGGGATACTCTGGTCGAGTAAGGCACCCGAGGATCCCAGGACCCTCCCTGTCCTTCGCCGGCTATAAAAACCACTCGCTTTCCTTCTCGACCCTTGGCTAAAAGGCCAATCCGCCCTACCGCCCTTATCGATCCGAAAGAAACGCTCGGTTACTCTTCGGCCTGCGGACTCGACCCGACACCGTCTTTCCTATATTTATCTTTACAAACGCAATTAACAAATTTCCGCGTACGTTCGTTTAGAAAAGTGAAACTTACAACAGCAGTTACGCAAAGTTAATGTACTCGTAAAGCGCGCACGTAAATTTTCGTTGATGTACTCAGTTCATTGAAAGTTCGGACGCGAATGAAATACGATGCGATCACCGCAGCAAGTTCTAACAAACTCTTTTTTCAAGTCCTCTTTCTTTCGCCGCCAATCGATACCGCTTGAGATATTACCGGACGAAGATTGCGGAGGAAGGGGTTTACAACGGGTTTAACATCCGCTTTCCGTTACCGTACGACTTCGCGGAAGCGTGAAACTCCCGAATGCTCGTCCGTACGTCCCTCCTGCTTAAAACTTTTATCGCGACCCTCCATATTCATCGGGAATTTTCAACTATGCCCAGGTATCATGCCGTTGGACGTTCATGTTTTTCAATTACGCGAATGCTTCGAAACGAGATTGCCCGAGTCGATTCGAAACTTGTAATTTCGCGATATATTATTAGTTCACCTGGTTAATGCGGCGCAGATTATGAAATAATGTTTCTCCTGCGTGTACGCCCGATTATCTTAAAAGTATCTTTGAATAAGAAGAATGAGCTTTTACTCTTAACATCCATTAACACAGGGACTCGAGAGAGTACATACGTAACTTCTTTTTTTACTCGAGTGCGTGACGCACAGCTATGCAGATCGCTGCCAGGATAGCACACCGAGCAAGACGAATCGAATCGCATTTACCTGCGGTAAAGTACCAGCAATAATTGCCGGGAGGAGTAAGAAGCGTCCTCCATTTTATTTCGACCGCCTCGTTACTGCGTACTTGCACATACACCCCCTTTCACAAGTCTCAAACGTATCGTGAAACGTGTGACCGATATGAGACGGCTTAAGAATCTGAATGAGCAAATGAAAATATTTTATATCTCAATGAATATATTCAAACGACTTATATTATATGTATAATTGTTTCCAAACTTTTAATTGAAAGTATTTATGATTGACTGAATGATTACAACTGTAAGATCTGATATGATCTTTTAATTGAGAGGGTCTTCGGTGGAATATTTATTCGATTTTTGATGAACGTGCGTCAAGGAGCAGTTACTCGTGAAGCGGATTACAGGAGGTTGACGAGAGGGTGGTAAGAAATTGTGACGGAGGGAGTAAAGAGAGCGAGGAGGCATGTCGTGCAGCCTATATCTAAGACGGTCGCATGTCATATCAGCAGTCATCGGGCCTGGGATATAGGTATGTCTGTATAATGCCGCGATAGTACCTCGACAGTGCCCCTGTGTGTATATTACGGGGATTTAGCTCGAGGGCCCTCGCATGCTCGGAGACTGATGTGACCACGGAGACCGCCTCGTCGAGACATGCGAACCGACCTGTACTTTAACGTGAGACCTCGTGTATCGCCTCACCGAGGCCGCAAAGAAAAAAAATATCATAAATGCTCCCGATCGCGCGGCTGACTCAAGTTTACACAATTCTTCGGGGAAACATGTGTCCACTCTTCTACAAGCTTTCCTCGGCGTATCGCGAGCTTTCCGAGCGATCGCGATAGAAAAATTTCTATATTGGATAACGGGCACGAAACGGCCTACCGAGAATACAGGAGGCTAGCGAGTGGGAAATATCACGGGTGGATCACCCCGGTGATTTCCTTCCACCTTCCTGGGATTAAGTACCGTTTTCATTCCGTCGTTAACGTATCAGATTGTTCAATAATCGCGAAGATATACGCGGTGGATATTCGCGTAACAATGTATACGGACGAGGTGGCGTGTATCGGGGGCAAAAAAAGTAGGTTGCCCGGTCTGACTAAGCTGCGCAAAGATTAAAACCTTTTGATGTTTCGTATTTAAATGAACTCGTTATCCCGGATCCTTGAGCGAAATCGTGCGCCGGTGTCTCGCATCGCGTAATTGCGTCGCATTGCGACGATTAATCTAACGAAAGCTTTCGTTAGATGTTGTTCAAACGCCTGGACGGGGAAGTCTGCCCGGGAAAACACGCGCGTTTTAAAAATGTGGGCTAATTTGTAAGTCCACACGATAATTACGCGAGGCCTGGAACCTCGGCTAGCCATTCTAAATTAAATCCGAATGATTAACGAGATACACAGAGTGACCTTTACTACCGCGTATTAATAAGTCCGGGCTCGCTGTTCCGACTAAACAAGGGTGATGGAAGCGATAGCTTATCGATGCAATGCAAAGACCGTGCCTGCCGTTCAATCGGAATCTCCACACGGATTCGAAGTTCGAACGAAAATCGCGAGCGATAAGTATCTCGCGAGCTTCGTCACTTTCCTTTCAACCTCGAATAACATTATATGAAGTTTTCACTTATTCCAGTGCACAAATTATGCACGTTCAATAATGTGGACAACGAGGCATAGCGTGACTCGCGTTTCAGGTCAGGACAATATATTTTGTTATTATATTATTACACACGTGCATAAGAATTAATGCGTTTGTGTATCACTCGTAGATTATTATATTTACCGAGTTTTATGCACTCTAACCGTGGCTAACCAGAGATTTATTTTAAACGATCTGATCGTCCACACTCGAGGAATCAGCATATGCCACCGTGTCATCGATTTTTACACACGTTCCGACTTACATCTGCCGGCTTGCAACTGCCAGACCGAGCCAGATCTCAGTTGGATTATAATAAAATTATGTGATACTTGATACATTTTGCGTATCACAGAAAATTTGATACAATGTAAAAGTTCACGTCTAACCTTATACAGTGCGATTAATTCTTTAAATAGTTTCCTTCGAACTTCGTGTATGCTTATCTTCTATTTTGTCAGGCTCGTACCGTTGATAAGAATTGTCACTATTATAGATTAACACTTCTTCAGCTGAGAATTAGTATAAATTAAAACTTTTTTTCTGGCGAATCGCATTAGGTATAATACACGCGGGCGCTTTTCAACTGTTCAACCGCGCGACAAGCTCGAGTCAATACAACAAATATAAATCAAGAATTTAAAAATAGAAGGAAGGATATAAAAATGCGTGTAGAAATTATTAAATGCATCATTATTTAAATGTATGATAACCGTGTAATTAATAATTAAATATGATAAGAAAGTAAATATCCCATGGCGAAAATGATTTACGTAGTATTTCACGAAAGTTGTCAAATTCATGTTGATCGTCGATGACATTTGCGCGGCAATCCCACACGGTGTTAGTAGATGTCACATAGTGTTTAGTAATGTCTTCCACACAGTTCAAAAGTTTGTCCTTATACAATTACTTCACATGCATCTCGCAGTGAAAGGAGAATAGTTTAAGCCAAAATACGTCCGTCCCTGCGGTACGATGTCCAGCACTAGTTCATCTGGTATGTGAATAAACACACATATGTATGTAGATCTTTTTACCGATATTAACCTTGCGATTTACATCTCATATTTGACTGAGAATATTACATTATCGTTGCAATGTTTGATTGTAATAAATTAATAGGTTCTATCAGTGAAGTAATCGATTGATTAAATGATCATTAGTGTACGTTGATATCAAGTTAGGTAATTTTTTTTTGTTCTGTAACAGTTCCGATATCGAAACATAACATGGATTGTAAACAAGGTTTGAAAGTTACAGTGTTCGAGATCATTTAAAGTTATTCGTTACTTATTATTACACTGTATGAATCTCGTATTCAAATAATGTTACATACGCATTTTTTATTTTGCAAAAAAATGGATTGTAAAAAGGATAATGAACTATTTGAAAGGACAATCTCTCATTGTTATTATTATCTCGTGTATCAATTAGTTCATATAATACGTTCATGAGATCGTCAATCATTTGATTAGAATTGGAATAAGGAATCAGCCTCACGAGGCAGTTATCTCGCTATTTAAAGATTAGTCTTGGCTGGAGCGAGGTTTGTAGCGAGAATTTGATTGGTAATCCTTGACGTGGCACCCAGTCAATCGTTACCCCTTGTCATATTATCGGGCTCGTACAGACGTTCGCGTGTAGATTCGTCTCAGTACACGTGTACGCGCGCATACTCCCGCGCACGTACGAACGGATCAGGTGTACACGGGCGAGCGAGAGTGCGCGTGTTAGTAAGTGGGTTTGGGTAACTAAAAGCCAAGCGCGGGTCGAGTGTGCGAGTGTATCATACAGAGGGCATTCGAGCGGAAAAACGCAACTAAACGCGAGTAATTGGAAGCCCAAGGGGGTTCGAGCCGCACTGGGTCTGCCGACACCCTTGCTCCGCCAGGGACGAATCCATCCATGTTTATTACTTTCTCCGAATGTTTATTTCCCGTTTATCGCGTCGACATTTACTGTCTACCGACGCTCTTCCAACTCCGAAATTCGTCGAACGTATTTTTATACGATACCTTAAATTTTCTGCATGAACTTTGTTAATGAGACAGAAAATATTGCTGAGTATAATGATGGTAATGATACAGTTTTAAATTGAATGTGTATGCTTTAAAATTAGCCAGATTAAGGTATCATACATTGTATCAGAGTCGATTGCACGGGAAGCGTTGGTTTGATGGAGGCGGCGACTTTTTTTCAATTTTGTTAACTGCTGCCCTGGCTTTCGAAGCTCACGAAGAAGAGAAAAAAGAATTTCGTGTCAAACCTTGCTTCACGTTCCAGTTTAACGCGGGCCCCAGTCGTCATCGTTAATATGTTTCCGATTCTTTTTCTCCATCACCGAGAGAAATTTTCCACGGTTTGTCGCTAAATTTTTTTCGATCCGTCCAACAACAGAAGTCGTAGAATTTCGCATGAGCACTCTGCTAATATGTGTCTTGCAAGAAGAATCAATTGCTTCGAGTTACGTATCGCTCGTATGCTCTGTCGAAACGATAAATTCCATCAATGACCGGCCTTGTTCCAAGAAGACTATGGTCAATAAAATAAAAGTTCTTGAATTTCATTGCCGCTGTTTCCATAACAAAATTCAATCTTTTCAAGGAACGATCCATTATCATACATGTTTGGACGTGCTTCGGTAGTGCTCAGCCGCGATCGTAAAACAGTTTCTTTAACGACGAACAGCCGTCGTCTTCAAGGAAACTTCTCATTTCCCCAAAACAGTTAATAATAACTGGCACCACCAGTTTTAAGGTTGTACAGGAAGCTAGGATAATGCGGGCTTATAACTAGATTCAATACGCCGGAATTGGTGTGTCGTCGGCGTTGCTCGAGGGGTTGCCATTCGTAGGAGCAGAATTTGATAAGGAGAGAGAGAAGTGATTTAAGACGGCCTCCAACCCTCTGGTCCTGTTCCTGTCTTCACCTCCGTGGTTTCCACCCTCTTTCTCTCCCTTTCCGTGCATCCACCCTCCTGCTCCCGCCCACCCTCGCTTGTGTACATGCATCGTCCCCGCATCGGGGCAGCAGGGGGTTGTTTCGTGGCTGCCGTTGGCTTTTCGTTGCGGTTTGTGCGGGGGATGTTTCCTTCCCTTGTGAACATATCCATAGACTTCCCTTCGCCCGCCACCCTCGTTCCTTCCTCTTCCCGGTTCAGCTTCTCGACCGTAGCATATTACCGGCATGGCAGTGCCTTCAGTTCAGTCAGTGTAAACCCTTGAAGGCATTTGCTGATTCAAATTAATCACAGCCGAGGTAGTCCGCCCAACCCTCTCCGGATCCTGACTGCTTCGCTTGAAAGGAACCAACAAGTCTGTCGATCGAAGAGAACACTTACAATCGATCGTCTCCGTCGTTTACGTTTTTCATCTCTCATTATCATTTAACGAGCCTAACGATTCCAACATAAAAATGTAAAGTAAACAAATTTCCCTGTTAGTTTGTTCTGATTTGTTGTAATTCAGAATGAAATATGCGTCTCTTATTCTCGATGAAGTCTCTTTTTCGGCGACATTACGTGTTCAAAGTGGAGTAGAGGCATTAAAAGTTCGTCGAACAAAAACGCGTGGAATCATTTTCCCTGTTCCATCGGAACGAGGACGCTTCGCAGAGAGAAAAGCGAAGGGAAGGGATGAGAGGGAAGAAACGACGAAGAAAATGCGTTTTTCATCCCCATGACACGACTGGCAGTGGCCTGTTGGATTTTCGTCGCGTTGCAGAGTTGAAAAAGAGAGGAGGACAAAAAGGCGAAGAAAGGGTATGAGAAAAAGCGGGAGAGAGAGTTCAGCGAGAGTGCTCTTTAGAATTAGAGCAGAGCCAGCTTCTGCGTTTCTGTCTTTTCTCCTTCCTCTTCTCTTCCCGTATTTTCGTTTTTCCTCTTCTCCTCGATGAATCCGCGAGGCGTCTCATCACGCAACATTACCCACAAGCCTTCGCGGGTTCCACCGTCCTCTTCCGCCCTGTCCTCTTTCGTGCCCCTCTGTCCGACGTAGGTAGACCTCCTCCCCTCGCATCCCGGCCACGCAACATTAAGCCTACTCCTTTCCATTTTTCCTTCGACTCTATGAAACCTTCTGAAAGCGGCAACGTTTTATTTTTCCGTTCCTGTTTTTTCCCTTTGCCAATGCTTAAGAGCAGCGTTTCAACTTTGAAAATATTAAAGAGCACTGGAGCAGATTCAAACCCGTTTTCACGGCACAGATATAGTATACCACGAAATTACCGATTCGGTTTTTAACCCCCGGCAACATTTTCTCCGGGAATCGGAGATAATAATAGCTTGCATAATCAACGGGTCTGCAATCGTCGACTCCGCAGTTCGTTTACCGAGGTCGAAACAAAGCTCGGAGCTCGGATTTCCAGCTACTCATCCTCCATTTTTCGCGTTGTCCTCTTTCATCCCACGGTCCTCGGCGGCAGCGGCGGCGGCGGCGGCGGCGGCGGTGAAGCGAGACGGCAGAGGGTGGCTCAGTAAAGCAAGGGAAGAGGCGGAGGATACCGAGATGTTGAGACGCTGCAGAGAAGCGGGAGGGGTTGCTCTCGAGGGTGCCGCTATGGAGGGATGAGAGCAGAGACGAGAGGAGTCGCGGAAGGGAGGGAAAGAGGTCTCGTCTCCCTGTCTCTATTGATCCTCCGAGGAGGAGCCGCGCGCACCTCGTCTTCCATCCCACCTCATCCTCGATACCACCCTACGTGCTCCGAGAGACGACGTCGGCGACGATGACGCAGAGAAAGAGGGAGACAGACGGGAAAGAGAACTGTTCTCCACGGAGCTAGCTGGTATGTGTTGCAAGCCTGGGAAAACGCATCGACGAATGCAAGCCTCCCACGGGTCCAGGCGTTTCAGCTACCGTGTCTGGATCAAACGACTCTTTCATCTTTATATACCGGAAGCTTCATAATCAAGCGTATTAAAGAGACTTGACCGACTTGAGAAAATCTTCGTCGCAACTTTTTATCTCGACTTGATAACAAGAGGATAGAATCCTCCGCGTCGGATGATTGATCGACTTTGGGCAACGCATTTTCGCCATGTTTATACTTTAACATTCTTTGGTGGACCGATGCACTGGAGTGCCCGCGGTTCGCTCGTATATCACAGGAATATCAGTTGGACAGTTTTGATGTATTAGCCTCATTAGCTTTACGACTTATCGCTGCTGCGTTTCATCAAGGTTTATGACTTCTTCCTTGTAACTCTCACCCCTCGCGACTCGTTATCTATCTATGCATATTCGTATGGAAATCAAAGAATCCTCCATCGCGTGACGAGTTAAGAACTCCGAGAGCATAACGATTGGTGCAAAAGTCAGTCGCTATCTGCTCCCACTGCTCTTCTCCTCTCTCTAGCCTCACCGCTATAACTCGACCCATCGTTATCTCCGCGAAGAGTCTCCCCATTGGTCGTTGATCTTCCCACTCGTGGTGATGCCTCCCTCGCTCATCGGATCCGAACCAGGCTCTGTCCCTCGGCTCCTCGGGGCACGAGTGCGTGTCTGTACGGAGCTATATCCCGATTGGGCCGAGGGGAGCATCATCTGGTTCTCATTGGCCCAGCATCCAGAGCATCTCTGCTCATCTTCGCGTTTGCGCGTCCACCGCGATCATCGCCCTTCGCTGCGTTATCCAAAATGGTGGTTACCGATGGTAAACAGGAAGTACAGGATTGGAGGATGGAAATTCCTATGCGTTTATCTTTTGGAATTTTTGTGCTGCAAGGACAGTTCTTCTCTTCCAGAATAAAACGCAGTATTATCATCCCATCTAATATCGAGGCATAACCGGTCAAAGCAATTATAGCAGGCACGCGACGAATTGAAATTGAAGGAAGAGAATTCTACTTATTTTATGAACTTCGAATTTATATTGCGAAGATAGTTCTCTCGTGTATAGTGGCTTGGAAGATCGTCTCCCAGAATAGAGGCCAGCGTTAGTCATACATCCCGTCTAAGATCGGGCTATAACTGGCGTCCGTGACGGGCCAACGCCATTATGGCAGACACGCGGAGAGAAGCGATACGTGCACGCAGCGCGAAGCGGAACAAAACCAGAGGGAGAGTAAAAGACGTTTACGAGGAGGAAGGTAGAGAGAACGCGGCTGAGCGGATGAGGAGAGAACGAGAATGCACCGGCAGCGTTCATTTGCGACGCCGGTAACACGCTGCTGCATCTATTCATACACACCGGCTGCACCCACGCCGATGGTGCATGTGTATTCGCGGACGAGAAGAACCGCGACAGACCGAGTCTGAGCGATCGGAGGGAGGAGAGGAGAGAATGAAAAAGAGACAGGCTTGGCAACAGTGGCCACTTGCACGTTCCACCTTCCTCCGGCGCTCGCGTTCCTCGCTCCGGCTCTCTCGTTTCCTCGCGGAGTTCAGGAGAACACAGTGACATCCGACCAAGAAGGGTGAGACCGAGCGAGATGGGACGATAATTGGAAGAGGATGAGGATAGGAACGGAGAGACAGAGACGAGCTGGAGCGCAGGTGGAGGCGCTGTTCCACGGTTGGTGGGGGCCGGAGGTAGTGGTGGAGCCCCCTTCGGAAGGTGGAAAAGGTGGAGGATGAGGGGCACTGGGAGGTGGTTACCATGGCTACCAGAAACCACAGCCGCCGCCACCGACGATGCGAGAGGTGTCACTGACTCCTGGCAAAGCTACCTCGCTCATACACCTGTGTACGAATACCCACGCGTCGTGGAATGCATCGCATGCACGGACACGTCGATACACGCATATCTAACACGGTACATAACATTCTACGCATCGCGGGATCATTTTTCCTGCTCGCAAACTCGTACCGAATTTCATCTGTGAACATGTGTCTTTGTAATGTTTCACTTGACAATCAATTGACTTTGCATTCTTCTACTTTGAAATATCTTCCCTTGATGAGAATACCAGAGAATCGTATTAAAAAACTCGTGCGAGCTGTGAGCGAGGTGCAACAAAAAAACAAATGTGCAGAGAGCGAATGATCTAACAATCGATCGTCATAGCCGGCCACTCTCGAGAGGTCGACGTGACTTAAAAAGACCATCGGGAGCGCGAGAGCGGCGAGAAACAAAAGATCCGCCTCTTAACCGCGACCGTTCGTTCCGTTCCTGCTCTCTCCTCCGACCTCGTCCCTCCTCCTCTGCCCCGGAACAACCGTCCCTGTCCTTTTCCTTCGACGACTCTCCCTCGACAGGACGGGAATTAAATTAAGGCTTCCGAAAATAAACTCGGCGACATTCGATTGTTTCTCGCGGGGGCTGAAACGACACGAGACGGCGGCAGAACGGCGGTGTCGTGCCTCATAAAAGATGAGAAACGATCTAGCAAGATGGCCGACCTAACGACGTCGGACGCTCGTTTTCTAGCCAAGCACCGGTTATATCAAAGATGCTGAAGGAACGTATAGCAAACAATGTGAAAGAAAAGGGAGAGACCATCGAAGTCAGCCTGTTAGAAGAAAATGTGACACGTTCGACTGATATTGAGAAATTGAGAGGAAAATGGGTTAAAGGGAAGTCGCATAATTTTTGGCGAAGAGGCACGTACAGAAGGGTGGTTGCGATGCTCTTTCTACGTCTTCTCGTGTATAGGTTCGCTTCGCGGTCTCCATGGGAACCCGCGGAAAAACCTATCGATTCTCCCTTTGGCCTGAAAGGGAACTCTTCCAAGAATCCTTTGGCCTCTTTCCGTTCCTCTCATCCTCTCCGGATGTTTTCGTCTCCTTCTTCCGGCCAAAACTTTTCCTTACCCGCTGCCGTCTGTCCTTAAAAAAGAGGAGTGAGAGGGAGAGGACAGAAGGGGCAAGAGCACGCCGTTAAAAGAGGTTTATTTCACTAATAAGACCGGACTTGTGCCGTGCTTATTGAAACAATAAAGAATCACCCCTGTGGGCGGAGGGAGGAAACCCTCAAGATGGCGACCCTTCCTTGGTCACGGCGGCGTGGATATACCAGTGGTACGTGCACTGGTTGTAGACCGTCGGCTGATCAACTCCCGATGGATTTATGGCTACGATATTGTGGTCCGCCGTCTCTCCTTTCTTTTGTCTCGAGTTTCGCATTTCCATGGTATCGTTCTCCACCATCTGCGAAGCCAACAGTTACGATTCCATCAGACATCGATTAGAAAAATAATATAATCAGGACAGATCCTTTCCCTTTCACATACTTATACATTTTATGCATTGTCAATGCTGTATTTGACGAATCCTGTACGACCCAGTTTATGACACGCAATTTGGGTTACATGAAGGTGGAGGTATAGAATTAGAGTCGAAGGGCTTCAAAATTTGTGACGCTTACGTGGTTAGTGCGCTGTATTATATCGAAGATTTATCGGTTATCGGTTCCGTACATTTCCCTGTGCTCTGTCAGACTCCACTTTTTCCCGGCATTTTCGTCGCCGATAGGGATCCTGCTGCGGACGTCTATTAGGTGCGCGGTTCTTTAAAACATCGAATATTCCCGGCGGAATGTTCTTCAAAGTCCCCGCTGCATTAAAGCATCCTTTTACCTAGATTGGCGCGTGCAATTTTTCTCGTTTAATGACTTTCGGAGCGAGCACGAAGACGTCTCTGGGAGGCAAGGCAAAAGGAACACAGAGAAGAACGGCGTTCAAAACTTGCCGGGGGTAATTTCGAACTCGGTCACGTTCGTCCGGTCGAAAGCTCCGAACTTTACGTCCCCGTCGAATCCCTCCTTATCGCGTTGCCACCGCCGTAATAGTGAAACTTTCCTTTTGTGGACCGAACCGGGAAAGGTTTTGCGTAAACGAGTTCGCCGCGGCGTGGACGGAACGGTAGGTAGCGAGATACAGTCGGAGGAGGATGGTGTCTCGTTGAGAATCGATAGAGCTCCTGCCGAGACTAGTACCTACCTCGCGAGACACGAATTCCCGGATTCCATGTCGCTGCCACCCCTAAAAACCCCATCTGCGAGAGAGCTCGGAGCCTCCCTCGATCCACCCCTTCGGTGCTTCTCGAGGCACCGCATTACCTCTGGACGAGAGGACTCCCCGAGTATGGAAAGAGAGATCGACCACCGGGTAGAAGGGAGAGATAGGGAGAAGGAAAGGGCTGGAACGGCAAGGGCCGAGCGCACAATGGACCGCCTTGGAGATTCGGAAACGTCGGGACTCGCGATTCTGAATGGGAGACGAATGAGGAGTTTGGAGCGCAGGACAATGCATCCAGGAAAACGAATGTTAACGCTCCCGGCGATAACGCTTACGGGAAATATATCGTTTCTCGAGTGTCCTCCTTCGATCAATTTTCCGGATAAGATTCGCAGGGTTATACTTAGGATGAAGCGTGGTTCGCTCGTAGTCGTGTTCGAGCCAATTTAATTTTACGCTCACTAGCGATCCAAATTGTAGCCGTATACGGCGCGAGGTTAAACGTATCTCGGCTATTTATAAGCCGGTAACGGTTATGCTAATTTTTACTGATAGATCGTTGAAATTTTTGTTGCAGACTCGAGCGACGAGAGTTTCGATTCGGCAGGGTGTTCGTTTAGGGTGCGTCATCGACGTTTACAACGAGCGATGATACCCATATTTGACTTCTCGCTGAAGGCTCACGATCGAACAAGGTAGGACCTTAATCTGTTTGAACAAGTATCATCGTTCGAACACCTTTTATTCCTACTATCCACGATTTACGACAGATAATTGCACTTAATGAGAGTGCTCGTGTTCTGTATCGTCTCGATAAAGATGACACGCGGCGAAAGTGCGCCAGCGCATTCAACAAAGGGTACGGAAATTACGGTGTTAGCGTTCATAATTAAACCTAAATACGAGCGCGCTTAAGAAGCCGCCTTACTGATAAATTTGATACCCTTATCACGCGCCGCACGTGAAGCATCGTCAAAAATGACTCTATCGTCCCGAGTTTACGATCCATTACCGGTCGCGGTATCTCCATCGATTTCGATTCAGGTTTCCGCGCCTTCCGAGAAGTAGAGTCTCTGAAATTCACGATCCGCGATTTCAGGTGGCCCTCCACCCCCTCCAGGTCGTGATATTATAGGGCGAAAACGGTAAATGGCCCTAATAATGCGAAATCTCGGTAGCCATAAATACGAGCGGACGATATCTGGGTGGTGATCTCGGTGGCATGTCCAGGAGTTGCGTTGCCGTGTCTCGCAGCGTTGATACCGGTTGCCCCATACCGGGTACTCACGTGAGTATCGCGGGTACTGGAAGTACTCACGTCAAGTATGCGCACGGCTTATCATACCTCTCGCGAGCAGTATACGGTCTTCCTGCTCTTTATGCGAATACGTGTTGGACTCGCGACGTGTCCTCTAGCCTCTCCCACTTGAAAATATATTGGCCTAACACGATTCTTTGATCTTTCGTATCACGTTAGCCGAGTCGCGATTTTCTTTACATCTCGTCCTAAACTTCTTTTTATGTTGAAACAATGATTGTCAAAGGTTTAGGAATTGAAATTACTTCATTTTACATGGATCTGGATTATTGTTCGAGTAGGACTCCTGGAATACGAAAAGGGAGCTTGTAAACCTGTCGCAGAAAGGCATACGCGTCATACCCTGCTTCCTCCGCGGCACCTCGAATTTCCATTCATTGTTATTCCATAATCCGTGATGAAACACGAGGCCGTCGGTGTGCTGGCTGCAGATACGATGAAAAACGAAGGTATTAACGCGAGTAAAGGGTCAGGATCGATGGTCGGAAGGAAGGCATACACACGATGTTATTAAGAACCGACGCACGCATGAACAATCTTCTCGCGCTCGCAGCGATTTCCGCGAGATACTGTAATTGTTTTAACCATCGACACTAATGGGTATTCCAGCTCGTGCGACATGCTTACTATTATTTTCTGAAAATACATCCGAGACTTGCCCGCTTTTAATTCCCAACTGCAATTAGTTCTTGTGCTCGCAATTAGCAACAGTTGCTAGTGCCTACCCGTGAATTTCGGTATTCGTGGCTCGTTTCGACGTGCTCGAAATTTATCAGCCCGCGTTACCGGTATAAATCGTACCGCGCGATACCATAAAGAACGATGTTAAACACGACGTTATTTACGAGTCGGTTCGGCAGTATTCCTCTTCGTGAGAGACAGGCCAGGCCGTGCGTGTCGGGGCAATTCTTTCCGCGGCCGAGCAAAAATACGTCCGTGGGTTCTTTTATATACCCTCCTCCTCGAAGACAATCTCGATGTCTCCGGCCGTGTGGCGTGTCGTGCGGTGGACATCACTCGGGGCCGGACACACGGCTCGGGGGTGCCGGGGAGACGCGAGAAAGGGTGTAGCGTGTCCGGTATCTCGTACCGGGATCGCGAGAGACATTTCGTCCCCCTAAGAAGTCAGTTCAGCTACCACAAATGACCATCGGCGAGCTCCACCGTTGTTCGCCACGCCACCGAGCCTACCCCTCTTCTGCCATCAACCCCCTTCCGTATCTTCCACCCGCGTTGTGCACCATTCGCGTAGATTGAACGATAAACGAATTTATTATGCTAGAATGAACCAAACCAAGGAAATAAAATGAGGTTTCCAGAAAAAAAGCGCAATTATTCCAGTTTTTCCTCATTCTCGATTTTTTATGCTCGCCACGTTTATACAGTCTTGGATTGTTAGGAGGGTCCTGTCGAAGTTGTTATGTCTGAGTGTGAGGTTCTCCGGTTCGATTATGTCTTCGTACGTATTGAAATATCGACAAACATCCTCCTCGCTTTATTGCACTGCATATTATTTTAAATATTACGTTACTTGTGTTTGCAGTAATCAAATCAAATACTTCTCTCTTTTTGTCAGATATTTTATAAATAAAATTTATGTTTGTAATAATACAGGAGCTCTATAGATAGTAATTTTGCGAATAGTATTCGATTTTCGTTTATAAATTTATAATATCACATATGTATAAATATGGTTGCATTAAAAATTAAGAATTATCAATCGATTATTATCCGCTGTGAATATAAACGAAATATCACTTGCTACTATCGGAACTGTTTCCACCGTTGCCGGTAAATGATAATTAAAGTAGAAACAAACTATAACTTTCAAAGGTAATTAATAGTGAATTACAATCGAAAATATTATTTATTAGAATTAAAAATTAAGATTAAACAGCTTCTTTAATTTTTAAATACAGTATTATTCAACGAGAGTTGTCCAAGTATATCAAGCCTCATAAAAGACTTTGATTTCTCTAAATGAAATAAAAACCTAGAGTATGTGTAAATGACAACACAGAAAATCATTAATTAATTTAATTGTTTGTTTAATAAACTAACAATGCATAGAATCCCGCGAATTTTCGCATCTGTGGCTCCATCTTGTGTTCGTTGTTCGCATTCGTATCGGCCGCCAAGCAGGGATACCAACGAGACGCGCGCATCTACGCAGGGCCAGAGGCCATACGCGGAGTCGCGTCGTAAACAAGAGCTCGTTCGTTCGTACTCGCATTCAGCAAAGTTTGTACGCGATTCAGTCGATTGCCCGCGCGTCATACGCGATACCTCGTTTACGCATCGTAACGTAGCATCGCGCCTTGAAGACTTGAGAACTTCGCGGTACCTGAGACTGCGGGAAACGCGATTTTCCTCGGACGTTCTGCACGGTGGTGTGAGTGTGCGAGTTGGCAAGCGTTGGTCGAGTGCAGTAGGGCTGCCATTTTCCGTGTGTTGCGGTGCACGAGCGAAAAAGAGACGGTCGGCCGTGTACGAAAGAGGACGGTAAAATCTGTGCGGGATTTTCGCGGTGCAAAAAGACATAGGAGTTCCTCGTGCGTTACTCAGCGGCTGTCGAATCGCAGTGGAGTTGCAGTGGAAGCTGGACAAATAAAAGCAACGGTGGAGGGACGAATCGCAGGGGCGCGCGTTCGAAACTGGCCCGACGATCAAGGTTAGTTCCTCTTCGTTTTCGTATTCTTCCTGGTTGTCCTCGTTTACCAGGGAACAAGCACGTACGTCTGAACGTTTTTGCGTCGCACCGCGTCTGTCATCGTGGAAACATTCCACGCGATAACGATTCATGATGCTCGCGTCTTTTATTGCATCGTCAAGCGATCAGCTGACTTTTTTTTTACACGTCCATCGCGTGCATGTATACATAGACGAGTTCCAATACACAGGCCTACTCGTTAACGATACGCCATTGCGTGGGTAGAATCTCTGGAAACGGTAACGATTGAGAACAGTCGGAAGAAAAATACGCATACGCATGTACGCGGTACGAGGTGTACGTATCAATGAAATCGTGCTGGCTATTACGTTGCAACAATGTGGCAATACAGTTATAGTTATACATAACGCACATTGAATTTCGCGAACCGTGTTCGTTTTGGTAAATTGCCTAGGCTTCGAAGTCCCCGCACGGACGGCATAAATTTAAAATCGTGCCGCGCAATACGTGACTCGTTCAATGTGATTGTTCGCGAATTTGCCAACCATCGCTTGCATTGTTTACGCGTTCGATATCTTCTCTCGTTGGTATCTCGCTTTTTCGCCTGGAGCCGCATTTAACGGGCCGCGATAACCTCGTTACGTGGCGGTAAGTAATTCCTGGTTTCGCTACAAGCAATTTCGGCATTTTTCCGCGGGCAGCTGCCGCTCGTAAAGTCTCCATTTGCTTTACGAACCACCGGCTGGTTTCTTTTGTGGCCGATCAAGTAAGGATTTTATGATCTTTCGCTGGGAATCAGGACCGCGTATATTTACTCGAAAATTTTGTCCGAGTTATGCTAGAGATACTCGCGAAATCCGTTTACAGTGTAAAAGAGTAATCTGATATTTTTAATTTTTGAAATAAGTATGTAATCGGAATCATGTTTATTTTCGAATTCTCTTGATAATAGCTAGCTAATTTTTTGAGATTGATTAAGTGTGATCTGTTTAAGTACTTTTGTACAGTAGTGTACGCTATGGAAACTACTCGGGATAGAATGGTACGATCATTTTCCAATTTACACGGTATATATAACACCAATTACGAGATCGACCCTGGTACATTGCGTGCGTATAACGAGGAAAAAAGAGATCAGAGTTATCAGTTAACTTTGGATAAAACATCACCACATCATCATTGCTTGTTAGGTACGATACAAAAATTTATTCTGATCTTCTGTAAATAGCGCGATTTAAATTTTACGCTTGTTGTTTTTTGCTTCTGCTGGTTTTTGCTTCTGCTGTTTTGTAGTATTTTGCGTACAGCATGAAATAATTTGGGGGTTGAGCAATTAAGTTGTAGTGACCGAGTAGCGCGAGGCAGCCGCAGTGTAATCGGCTTTTGCAAGAATTCCGACGTACCAGTAACGAGTCGTAAACAACCATTACGTACCGTTCTATTATGTTCCTTTTTTCATTTCCATCCTTCGCGAATATAATACCATATTTTGCATACGGATCGCGTTTTACTTATTCATACACAGAATACTTAATTCATATTAATAATGCCGTAGAGTGGCTGTGTTTTCACGACTTTCCATAGCCGTGGAATCGATGGCTCGCGTGTAACGAGAAATGGTAATCGTATTATTACCTTCTCTAGTTTCTCGGTCCCCTTATACGATGATTTCACGTTAATCGATGCCGTAGCCGCGTGTCTTGTTCCAATAATCGTTACACTTCCTGATCCACGACTTCCTGCTGTCAGACTAGATTTATTATACAAGATCTACCGACGGACCTGATTTTACGTTTTAAAAACTTCTTTCATTCCGTTAAACCAACTTTTTAGGACCATTGTTGGAATTCTCTAATATTTCTGTTATTAACAGTGACCGTTCTAATTCAGATGTCAAAGAACCAAATTTCACGGAACGTAATGTCGTTTTCGATAGCTCTGTCTCTTTTGGGGAAGCATATGCGGTCGTGATAATACGAAAAGTTATTTTAACGAGATTCGATGGTAACGCGAAACGGCACGGCGGTTGCAGTTCCGCGGTCCAGAGAAGCGTCGGGTTACTTTTTCTAATTTAGCCAGACTACGGGCAAACTAAATTGTGCTTCTATCGCTGCGAGGCTATCCTGAACTCTGCTAACGTTGTTTAGAAATATAGGGGTGACGTATACTGCTTCTCAAAAGTACGTGGACACTTGGTTTGTTGGTGTCGAATAAACCAAAAATAGTATTCAGGTTTTCTTATTCGACTTGGTTTTTGCAACGTTTCGTTATAATACTACAATATTTCGGCCCCGACAATTTCACGTGCATTCAAGAAACTATATTATTGCATAACATACATTCATAATACCTTTAGATTATCTATTCGTACGTAAGAGAGTTTACCAAGAAACATTGTTTAACAATAATGATTCTGATCTTATACTACAAAAGTGCCATTCACATACTTTTGAACAGCAGTGTAACCCAAGCTCGGGAAGCTACGCAGCCCTCTTCTCCACGAGGTATAACTCGCGATTTAAAACTCGGCGGCTGTTCACGCCGCGATTACGAGTCCTCGTAGGGCCGAAGAAACTTTGAAGGTGCTCGAGTATCCTTCGGGAGTAACACGGCGGCTGTAAACAAAGTAGCTGGAGACTTCCTCGAGTTTTGTTGCTAAGCTCCCAACCCCATTGTGCCGGTGACGATGAGACCTTCTTCCCTTCACGCTTTCCGGCGTTCTTTGAGTCGTTACAAAGTTTGTTATTGTTTCGGTGGAACCGTGCCACCTTCTTCCTTAAGTATGTACTCGAAGATGGAGTAATGGTTTCGGTACACATGGCCTGATCAAAAAGTTCAGAACTGTTTGCGTATAGTATAGACAGGTGTTTTCACGAGCAGATGTTTGCTTCGTAAACATGCTTCTACCAAAACAACGTGCTATCGATAAAAACGACAAGTTCTCATGAGTCGTCTCCACAACAACCTGTTAGCGACAAGTCGTTTTTAAGGATGATTGCACGTATCGAAGTTAACACGTAAGGAATGTGCAACGTAGTTTTAGAAACATAGTGTCTGTCAAACGACGGATACATTGCAAGTAGAGATATCCGTGACCGACAATTACCGGTAAAAGCGCGAAGAGCTCGAGCGGGCGATATTGTGTTCCACATTGAAGAGATTCGTGTCCTGGCCGGTGATCGAAGTCATGATGCCGTTCGACACCTTGTATCGTAACAAAATATTCTGAAAGTTTGACCACGGAGTGGGGAAGGAAATGAGACCTAGTAAGAGGACTGTGAAGAACAGCACGATACATCAAATACTCCGAGGAGTATGAAATGAATATTTAACAAACCATTAAGTATTTCGTTAAAAAACAGATCTTTTTCACTAACAGTCGTTTAGTATTTTATTAAAAAAGAAATGTATATATTTACTGAATTTGTTTCTTCATAACACGTCTCGTTGGTTGATTAATTCATCTTCACTGTGGTACAGTTTCACCAGTCGCTATCATCTGTTCTGGCACGAACAGACTAGCTATCAGGGAGCGCGTGTAAGCAGGCCACGTGTGTCACTGTCTCCATTCTAGACGATTGAAGCAATCGGGTCAACGTTTCCCTCGCGTCTCCGAGCTGGAACGGCTGATAAGAATCGAACGTGAACTTTCCAGGAAACTTCGTCACGTGTCGTCCTCGAAATTCAAAAATCTGAGCCCCAGTTTGTTTGCAATCCGTGCTCTCCAGCCGGATCTTGTTAAACCTTTGACCAGCTCGGAGCACGTTTCGTTTACAGAAATTACTGAATTTAACCCTTGCTGAATTTAGAAACGGGTCGTTGAAACAGAAAAAGATCGAAGTTTTATTTGTTACATAAATCTTGTAACGTGCACGTATTATTTTTGTTCGTTCTTTCTATATTCATATTTTATAAAACCTAATTCTTAGGTTGAACAGAGTGATAAAATGATAAACCTTTGCTCTGACATGTACTAGACGATCTACTTTAGCAAGGTAATGCACATTTTCCTCGTTGGTTCCCGTGTAACGTAGAAGGCACCGAGTAACCGACCTATTACGCGACATTCTTGCTAAAAATAGGGGGAGTTACCCTTTTTAGAGATAACAAGGACTGCGCGTCATTATCCGTTGGACCGATTTTTAGTCAGAACTACGAGGTGGCCGAGTCGAATAAATTTAATCATCTCTTCCAATCTCGCGCAAACGGATTCGTACATTTTTATCTCATGATTAGCGGGGGAACGCGGGCATCGTAATTTAATTGCGGCGGGGCTCTGAGCAGCTGCCGGGCTAATAATACTCGCTGGAATGGTAAGAATTTCAATTCCGGAGCGTGCAGCCACGCCGATCCTCGATGCGATTATAATTATTGATCAAACTTTCGATTACGAGAAAGAAGTTACATTTTTTTAATACTCTAAAAACGTTCATCTCGCTGTGCTGAACATTCACTTCATTTACGGACAACCAACTACAGACGTACTTCTCTAACGATAAGATGTTAATAAAAGAAATTAATGCGTATCATACATTAGGATAACTAGATAAAATTCGCACGATCAATTATTAAAAAATCTGCAAGAATGCGATGAAAAACTCTTCCTGGGCTGGGTTTTTCCATCTCATATAGACTGTTTCCTCCAGCTGACGGATAGACAGAGTAGAGGCGACAGCGGAAAACGAGTAGCATTTTGTACAAAGGCCGCGGCATTGAAAATGGCGTCTCCTTCTTCGGGCAAATGCATTCTCGTCGAGTGGAACCGACTAACCGACCCAGCGAGCAACAACACAATCGCGCGTAATGCGTGGGTGGGTGGCGGGTGCGCAATGGCCGGTGCTGGCTCGAAAACTGGTACTGCTGGCCGATGTGCGAACGGGTTTCGGTGTTAAATGCGTTTTCGATGGCCTCGTATAATTTCGTCGGAGTCGTTTCATCCTCGATAGATCGAGAACCCGCTTCGTTCCCGCGCTCATCGAATATCTTCCACTCGAGCTTCGCACTCGGCCTTGTGCTTTTGCAATTGGCTTCCTCTTTTAGAGTGGAAAAGCAATAGATATTCTAGACTTATGATTCTACTTCGAGCACGTTTCCTCAGTTTCACAGATGTGCATTTTCATCTCGACAAAAAGAAAATTTCTTTTAAAAAAGAAGTCTTATATATTGTACAGGCAATAATTGTTTAAATTAAGATTTGACTTGGAAATATTGTCTTGTTTAAAAAATTTAACAATACATTCTAAAATTAACTGAATTATATGTACATACGTGTATGGTATTCATTAATTTCTAGGGTGATTTTTTAATTTCGATATTCTGCTTATTGTGGAGGACACACAGTAGCTTTCACAAGAAAAGTCGCCAGATTTGTTGCCGAGGTTTTAATCCAATTGCCTTGACCAACATACATCCATGTAAATACATTGGGCATTATGCAAGTACTGCAAGGCAGCAAAAGTCGTAAGTCACATCCACGTGACACAATCGGGAGAAAGCAGGGGAGGAACGATTTCCACGGACTCACTCGTTATCCATCCAGGGAACGCGATTCCCTAATTTGTTCGGTGGTAACAGTCGGGTTTCCACGTTTATTCCCATCGCGTATGTTCTTCGTTGTCTCAATTTATTCGCGATGATCTCGCTGCACAATATGTATTATGAAGCTGTTCACAAAGACGTGAAGTAGAGTAAAGAGATCCAGGTGGAAAGAGTCGGGGAGCTTTATATTTTGTTGTTTCTCTTTTTATTTCATGTGTCTTTTCACAGAATGCGAATTTTTATTATTATTACAATAAATCATACGCAACCACAGATTTCATTTTGATTATGCTTATGGAAATATCGATGGAGGTTTATTACAGTGTTGTACAAACAAATACTATAATGAACGCGATGAAATCACAGCTGTAGATTAATAAGAGATGAGTAGGAATAACGTTCACCAAGGAAGGTGTAAAGAAGGCGATAAAAAAACGCTATCAGCCGTTATCGGTGCGTCTTCATTATGCGTAGCTTTTCATATCACATTGAAATATATCCGCGACTTAGTTACGTACACGCAGCGGCATTCTCTATTCGTTGCTTTACGACGGCGTAATTTTTTAATTCCGCCTCGGATTTACTGCGGTGAATATAAACGCGCGATTAAAGAGGCGCGGCCCGTTACAAAACGATGCGCGTTCACGAGCTTAACGAGCGCAATAGCGCGGACACTTCGCGCGCGTGCCTTTCAAAGTTAACTCGCAGACGGGAGCTGCGAAATTCTTCAGAATCGGACGGAATGCGAAGGGAATTACTACGGAAATTACATTCGGAATACCAGTGACGTTCAGTCGCAGATAGGAAATACATCAAATCTTTTTGTAAATGGATAATGTTCACCCATGAAGAAAATAAATTGAATAGAGTCCATATATAGATATAGATTCGATCTTGAAAAATCTCAGTGGACAAGAATGTAGCAAATTTTCTCCTATTTCTCTTACGAACATTTCTGGTTCCTCGAAGATAAAAGTGGCAAATCCTCGCGTCGTTCAAGTCCAAATTCTCTGGCAAAAGAGACCGGGCAACGCGGGCCCTATCTCGCGTAGCAACATTCAATAAAGCACGGTGACACAATAGCGGTCGTAAAAAAGGAGAGAGAAAAAGCACGTCGGATAGGTATCGGCCACTCCTGTGGTCGATAACATTGTGCCAGCTAGACGTTGATGCTGACAAGTTTCTTTCCTACGTGCTCTTTCCCACCCGTACTTTTCTTTCTCTGTTCTACGCTCCAAATCAGCAGCAATGCGGGCGGATTTAATACACTGATGTATACGTAAACGTGACATTTCAACGAGTACGCACATCAGGCAATGTTAAATAAATAAGCTTTGATTCCTAGCACGATTTCGGATTCGGCTCCAAAATTGAACGCTAATGGATCTTATGTTTGATTTCATTCGCTGTTCGCAGAACGATCATCGTTTTGAATCAATAAATTGATGCATATAAATAACTCGTTTGTATCGACGAGATTCAATGGTAAAAGTTCAAATGATCTGACAGTGTGAAACAGAAGTGGAGTATGATTATAATTATAGCTAACAGATGTAGCATATTAGAACCTGTTAGAAGAATTAGATACAGGTAGAAACATATAAAGGATGTATGCGGGTATTTATTACGTTCAAGTTTCAACTCAATTAACGAAGATTACAAATCGTCAGCCGGTTCAATATTTCAAGATTTAATTAAGAAGGCGGAGGCTTGATTGCGAACGACTGCCACCGTTTCGCAAAGTTCTCGTAGTTAACTAATGATACCGAAAACGTTGCAGTTACTAATTATTTATCGACCAGCTAGCTAGTAATACTATAACAATTACAAAAATGGTTGCTTCGGTTTTCATCGACGCGAAACGCATTACACGTGTTAAATTATTAATCGTTTTGAATTATGTTTATGTGTTATCGAAGATATTGTCCCGTATATGATCCAATTCATTCTAGTTTTACAGTCCGTTGTAACTCCTTCGCGAATCGATTCACGAAGTTAGTTCTTCGATACAGGTTGCTATCGATTTAAGACTCTTATCTATTCCGGGAGTAAATGAATCTCACGAAAAGCGTGCGTCATAATCAAGCAAAGGGTTGGTAGCAAGTAGTATACTGTAAATAGTGTAGATAATCAGAAGTTTGTAAAAAGTGAAACGACTAAATAAAGAGATAAGTGCTGTGAGTATTGTTTACGACACGTGCTAACAAATCAATTAATACAAATTCCATTTGCCTTGGCCAAGTTTAGTTTTAATTATAATAGACACTTGTAAACCACGACTCACAGCGATCCTGTGAGCATTTCGCACAAATGTTGCTCAACCCGCTATTGTTTCCCGTTGTGGCTTCACATTAATTTCGTGGACAATCGTCTTTCTACTTTATTGTTCATAAAACTGCAAGTGTATGAGTGTAGTTGGCTCTCGTAATATACTTGCATGGTGTATACATACACAGATTTAATGTCACGGTAGTAAAAAAAACGGACAAAAGATAGCTGTTCACTTGGTATCTTTGAAGAAATTGCCAAGAGTCACTTGATCGTGTGCACGCGTGTCTCGTGCGTTTTGTTACAAAAGCTCGGAAGCCACTTTACGGTTCGTTTACCCTGGCTACGAACGCCTACTGAAATGCACTTTATACTCTGCCGTACAAGGCTTCGAGGGTTCCTCCGACTCTCCTTTATTCGACGGATCGATCAATCGGATCTGTTAGAGGCTAATTTTAATTGGAGCGTCTATTCTTGCCTTCAGTCTGGCCAGTAATTTACGAACTCATAATCGGAAGTAGACTGCAAATTGAATATGCAGACGTTACAGTTGTATAAAATTAATCGGAATATCAAATGCTGAATACATATTTTAATGACGAGTGGTATATGTTTATCTGAAACGTATTTTTAAAAATGTTACCACAAATGCTTTGTTTTGCAGTCTGATCATAAAATCACCGAATCTACTTTTACAAATGACAGCCGCGAATTCAGTGCAATTAAGCATTTGTTAAATCGACGAAACGAAAGCAAACTCTGGTGTGGTGCCGCGTTAATTTCGTCGCATGACGTGGCGGGACGCGATCGATCGATCGTCATTAGCGTGCCGATTCTCCCACGCGCGAGCATAATTAGAAATAAACGTTCGTTAACGCGTCCGTTCGTTACTGCAACCGCGTAAACTACAAACATCAAACTCGTTTTTATAGTACATGAGACTCTTCTAGTGATCCAATGTATGATGAATGTTTTCTGATACTAAATGGATTATACTTCTAATATTATTCCCCTTTGATGAACGTGGAGTTTCTATATAAGCGCTCCCCTGTAGCGATTAATCAACTAGTAACGTAATTCGTTATTCATCGGATCACGGACCTGTTTTTTCCCATCGACGATTATTTTTCTGTTTTGAACGTCACCGGCAAATATTCGGTAAATCAAGCGGAGAGAGAGCTGGCGTATCGATTACCCTTGACGCATACGTATGTTTCGTATTTGTAAATTTTTGTTCGACCAGTGATAACGCGGAAGAAAAGTTTACGAGTCGTCTAGTTCTCTCCGATCGTAAACCTTGATCGGCAGTGGGAAAAGCGATAAAAGTCAAAGGTTGGATGTCCATCGATTGTCGTGTTTATTATCGAATCGCTGGAGGTCGGGACTACCGACGCTCGGCGACGATCTCACGATCGTAAACTGGCCGACCCCGTAATGGCGTGTACCTACTAGTCATCCCCGGCGAACGCGGCATTAATTTTCATTGCCCCGAGACCTTGCCTGTCACGTACCTTTCGTCGTCGTCCCATTAGCAACAATGTCGACCGATATTACCCGCCGGGGCAGCCCGTAACTTTTTATCGTGTTTTCCGGGAGGTACTTACTGGTACCGTTACCTCAGGTTAGCTAGGCGTTATTCGATTTTCCTACTGCGCAATGCAGGAACACCGCGAAATATTCTCATTACATTATAATTTGTTGTAGAGAAAAATTAATACTTTATTATTGGAAGGACGTAACATGAAATACTTAGATTATGGTTCCTAAGGACTTGAGATATGCTTTATTTTTACTCATTGAATATTTCAACAAGTATACTGTTGAAATTTTAGCATACTTAACGTTTGTCAAGCCAAGTCAGGGAAAACTGGAAAGTTGATTGCAGTTTAATTTGGTTGGGATAGAAATTGATGTGAAGTAGCCGAATCATTTTTCCGGCGCTCGTTAGGAAAATGTCTTTAAATTCGACGCGTGCTTCTCGTTTACCGAATAGCGTTTTCCGTTAATGAACTCGGTAGCAGACCCGAGTCTCTCTTTGCACAGGTGTTCCACGATCTGGAGCAGCAGGCTCGTTTCATAAACGTCGCGAGTGGAGAAACGCGACACCCTACTTAGACGCATTGAAATTGATGAATCGAAATAACAAAAATTCCTCGCGTTGCGCGGACACGCGTGTTTCGTAATGTCTTCTTCCTCTCGCGCTGACATTTGACGTATCCAGTATAAATAGACGTATGTTCGTTACGTCCAGTGCAAATAATCGTTTAATAAATGCCACGTCTCTACGCAGCTGTGGGTTTGAAACTTGACATTTATTCTGTGCCGGTTTCACTTCGAGAATGGGGAAAAACGATCGTTGCCTTGCGGTTCGCCACTCGGAGAATTAAGGAAGAGAGTTGAATACTATGTATGAATCTCATAAATGTCACGCCTAATTGCCGATTTGGCGGGCTCGCTTGTTGGCCGATCGTTAAAAAATACAACGTGAAAAATACGTCGTAACGTTTAATACTTTGATTTTATTGCGACCAGAACCGTGAAATTGCCGTTAGGATCATAAATAATACTATTTTTATTTGACTACCTTCGAGTTACAATGCAGCACAAAGTTGCACTCGGCTGCATTTTAATACGGATACCTGTTCTGACAGCTTTGCGCCGTATTGATAAATCTGCAATCTGGTTGTTAACAAGCATGTAACTTATAATTATATTGCAGGCTTTTATGCAAAACGAAACGTTTGTAGTGCAAAATTGCAAAACGCAATCGAGATAAGAATTTCTTTTATTATTTAAATTGAAGAGAATTATATGTATTTGACTTTTGATATAATGTATGTCCTCGGGTATTGAATGCATTTTTATAGGAATGCAGATTATTTGCAGCGTGACAGAAACTAGCGCATGCTTTCGTACGATTAAATTAATTGAATTCGTCGCCGGTGGCTTCAGGTGTGACTGCACGGCTTCGAGAACTGGTCGTGGCCCGACTTAACGGTGCACGCAAGGGCCAAGAACCTTCGCTCGTTGTGTGCACCTGGAATACATATCGGTCGCCCGGTGCACCTAAGCGATATCCCTCCTCCTCTGGTCGATTGTACTTCGTTAAAATCGAGCTGAAAAGCCAAGATCTTTTCCTTTCCAAGAAAATTCAGTTTCCCAGTCGTACTGAACAAAATTCTTTTATATTACTATACCCTTCGATCTTCGAACTCGTTCTATTTTCA
>NW_017176451.1:967469-973584 GCF_001652005.2 Ceratina calcarata | reverse complement strand
TTTTTTTATTAAAAGCTGATACAGTCGGAAAATAGAATACTTTCAGCAGTCTATCGCTTTATGTACTCGCGTTGCTTATTTTTCATCGTGAAAGAGATAGATACGCGTTCTCCATGTGGGATTAACCATTATCGGAGTTGGCATTTGAACTTTTTCCGCGAGTATCGACAGCACGAAACCCGTTCACCCCGAGAGACGTCCACGCGAAATCCTATCTGTCGTTATTTCGAACACGAAACTGCAACGGGGCAGCCTTAATCGAGAAATCGTTCCGTTTTCCAAAGCTTCTGATTTATTGACTATTATTTTTTATTCATCAATTTGACGTTGCTTTTGATATACAGGGGAAGTCAATAAATAAATACAACTGGGAATGTTCGATGATTTTATCAAAATATGTTATGTTTGTTGGAGATTATTAAATAAATTTGTCGTAACAAATTAAAAAGTATTTTTATCAATTTTACAATAAAGTCATTAATTAGTGTATCATTTTTACTGAATCGCTGTGTACATTTTGGTGTTTGTTTAAGATAAATAAACTGAACCGATTGACCCAATAACATTAGCTTTCGTACTATTTGCGTCGCGATTAGGAGTGTTCAAGAAACTCTGCTTGTAAATGCAAGCATGAATGGCTTTTCCCTTTATTCCCGAAATAGCTGCGCTCGATAGAGAAAGCGTACAGGTGAGAGAGCGTACTTGAGTGTGCGCGCGAGGATATTGAATTTGTATCGACAAACACCCATCGACGATCGATCGACCCCAAGGGGGAACTTTCCATCCCCCTGCATAGCATAGCACCGTGGAAAATACAAAAAAAAACGATTGTCTCTGTTCCGCGTTTCCATCGATATCGCTATTAGGAGGAATCCGATACTTGGTGTTACGTTAAATCGTTTTCGCTCTTGCTACTTGCCTTTAACTATTCCAAATGCGATAAACGTAGAATCACTTCAAGTTTGTTCGAGAATCTTATCACAATATTTCCTGCAAACGCACTTTTCCTTATGGGTAAGTCATTTGCACTGCATGGACAAATTCCTGTCTGTTGCCAGTCGCTGTTTGATGTGGGAGGGAAATCCTGAGGATAAACCACTGTGAGTGAGATAAATGTAGAACCACTTCGCGATTCTTCAAGAATCTTGTGACAATATTTTGCTCATCTTTCATGTCTTTCTCAAAAGCTTCCGTCAAGAATGTTGCGACAAAATTTCGTTGAAATTTTTCATGGCCACGTGTTTTACAAAAGCTGTGATAGCATAACAGGAAAATCATGTCTGCTGTCAGTTGCTACTTGATATGAGAGAAGAATCTCGAGGGTGAAATTATTGTGAACCTGGAGTCACTTTGTTCCTCCAAGAATCTTGTGAAAATGTTCTCCCTAAATCCAGTTTTCCATCATAAGAGAGATATAATTTTTTCCCGAAGTGATTGGACAAGACGGGTAGAATCGTATCTGTTGTCGGCGTATTTGACATGGGGGAGGAAATCCTGAGGATAAACAAGGATGCGCGAGACGTAACGAGAGCTCAGTAGGAAGTTTTCACATTGCGGATGGTAGAGGCGCCTCAGGCGGCGCCTGGCTGCGAGTCAATCGTGCTCCCGAGTGTAGCTTCGGCTACCACCGAATTCAGTTCACGGTGTTGGTAGGTGCTCGTGATTACTTTGCACCCGTGGTCAAGGTGGACTGCTCGCTACCACGTGAGTGTTTCAATCGGCAGAAAAAGTGAAACTGGATTGTGTCTGCTCGCTGTTAGAAAACAAAAATACACGCGCTTCATCGGTTTTCCTCGTTTCCACGTCTCTCATGATAGACGTCGCGTGTGAGCTGCAAGGTTGTTTAGTTTCCTTGGGAGAAGAAAAATTTTCCTTCGAAAACGCGGAAGGAGAGTGTCCTCGGAAGTTCTGTCAGAGAGACGGCCTGTCTGACTCACAGGACGACACCAGCTTCCTCTTGATAATAATCGTCTAGAAAAGCGGCGTTGTCTCTCGTGATTTGGTAAGTGCTCTGTGTTTAGTGATAGTGACTGTCGATGTTCCATCTCCGCTCCGGTTAAATATTTTGCAAACGGATTAAAATGGAGTGCAACGAGTCGGAATTAATGCAGCGCAGCGATAGGTTCGTAAACATCACCGATCACACACGAGTTCTGAGTTTGAAAAAAAAAGGGAAGTAATTCCATCGTTGACGTTTAATTTCCGAGCCGGAGAGACAAGATCGATCGATATGTATATTTTCGATATGCGACCACGTTTAACGCAACGTGGGCCCGCGTGACTTCGAAGTTATTCAATTTGCAGTTCGGCTCGGCAATTCGATGCTAATGGATCGAATAAATATGCCGACTCGACGTAGATACACGCGTGGAAACCGCTTTACCTTCGCCTCTTCATACTATATTCACTAGCTCGCGTAATCTCATGCAAAGTTTCCCCCGGGGAAAATCTTTTAGCTCGACACTCCGAATTTTGACCAACTTCGTCCTCGTCTCGTTCTTCCTCGTGAATAATCATAGAGTTTACGGGGAGCATTTTTCACGGTTCCCGGAAGACGTCGTTTCACCCGTGTTTCGCCGAGACCCGCACAAAGGAATCCTTTTGGAAAATTATTTCCCCCCGAGTTCCGTAATTTCCTTCTCGACAACTTCTTTTGACTTACAAATCGCAGAGCACCACCGACTTACCTCTTTCGGGGAGAATTTCTCTCTGTGACAGGACGATGTTCTGTAAAACCGCTCGGTTCCATTATTTTTCTTCAGAAAGGGTTAAATAATAAAAGTTTTATTTTGGCGCCCCATGGTTTACAGTTTCTCGTGAGTCTAGTGACGTATGTATTTAGAGCTTGCGGAGTGGTAATGAAAATTTATCGACAAATTCATGGAACGACGTAGGAGTAAACTCTAATGAATTGCTTCGCTATTAACACCGATGCGAACAACCCAACAGGAAAGCGCCTGCGCTCCGCGCATCACGGGTCTATACATTATCCTTTGTTTTGTCCAATGAAACGATTAATTCTTTTCTTTCCTCGCAGACGAGCCGTTCTTCTCTTTACCTCGCATTTAGAATTCCTTTTTCATCATATACTCCGGGACATTAACATTAGGACAAGATTTCATACAGTAATTATTAGTGCAATGCTTAACGCAATATTTCATATAATGATGTGTTGACAGGTAATGATTGATTTAGTCATAACTAATGCAAATATAGACACAGGAACTACCATTTGAATATTTCCCGATTTGATTGAAACGAATGCACGTTCATTTATCATAAGCAATACTCATTCGTGTATTTGATCAAATCACAATTAATTTTCGAAGACTGTACAGTAAAATCAAGAAATGAAAAATGACTTGATCAAATAGGTGATGCGCTCTTTGTTTTTACGAATCAGCATTAAATCATTATAAGCGCCAAGTTTCTTTTCTATTCTCGCGCGTTTTTCCTAAACTCATGAATGTGTTAAGACTTCGAACGTCATCGATGCAACCTCGTGAAAAATTAAATAGGGGTCGGTTTCGCGACCTCCGACTTTATGTGAGGAAATCATGTTTCACTGTCGATGTAGGTAGTCAACGAGGCAAATAGAGCCGCTCTCTGGTATCTTGGTAAGGCCATTAACAAATGCTGGCATACGACGCGTGCAATACAATATCTGAACTCGTTGGTTCTCGGTGGGACCGTTGGAATTGTCGATATTAATTTGTGGCCGCGGGACAAATGCTTGCGCTGCACGATGTAATTAGCGTAGCTCAGATCGTCAGACGCGGAAAGATATAGAGAGTCATTAGCTATCATTGCGTAACTTGTACATAGGAAAAATACAGAGAAATAAAAGGATAATCGTTATCGTTAGATTTATTCTCTGTTACAAAAAGGCTCAGAGATTTTCGCACTGTTTCTGTCAACCACGTGCTGACGTTAGTACGCGAGAAGCGTTGAAATACATTTTGGAACACGGTTAAGAATGAAACTATTCTCGTCCATGAACTACGATTATATGAAACGAGGAGGGCTACGACCAGCTTCCTGTCCGATATTTTACCGGCTGCAATAATGACTGGCCGTCCAAAGCGTTCTCAATAAAGTATTAGCGCGCGCGGGCAGAGCTTCATTATTTAAACGCGTAAAATCGAATGCCGTCGCAACTTTACTCGAAAGAAGCATGAAACTCTAAATAAATAGCGATCGCGAGGCGGTTAACCATAAAGAGACGTTGAAAAGAAGTTGTAACGAGCGCGGTATCATTAATCACGGAGCAACAACCGTTTTAACCGCACAAGCTAGGACAACTGGCTAGAAGAAGTTCGAGTTTCTCCTCTGCTTGTGTCTAATCCCTTATTGCCTTTCGGTTAAATTCAAGAATCGAGTTACAAGCCTCTGTCTCTTTTGCAAACCTGCTAAATTATTCTTCTTAGAGTACTTTTGTACGTTTGAGTGTTTCATAGGAATTTTGATTCTTTTTTTTAATCAGTTTGCGGAAGGTAGGAGATAAAAGGGGTATCGATCGGTTGGAAAATTCACAAGCGATCGGCACGGGATAAAGGGGAAGTCGCGAACAAAACGCGGTACACAGCCTAGCGCGGACTCATCGGTCTCGCGCGCGCACACACGGGATTCGTAGGAGATTAAATCAACCGTGGCTCTCGACATGCGAGGCAATTAATTTTCAAGAGAGGAATTGATCGCGCTAATTTCGGAGAAAGCCGCGTACACTCGAACGGTCGCGCTCGAGGGTCCATTCATCGCGTTGGAGATTTCTTTCCGAGCCGCGAAATATTTGCCGGGTAAAAAGAAGCAGAGTCGTAGGAGAAAAATCAAATTTCCAGTCGATTGAGCTCGAAGAATGCCACTCGAGCCTCGAGTGTTCTTTCTCTTAACGAAGAATCGCATTCCCCGTCGGAAACATGCAGATGCAACACGATTCTCTGTCTAATTTCACGCTGCAGCCACGTTGCTTTCAAATGACTAGTCTCGAATGCCTAGCTATCGTAGTTCAACGATAATGATGAGCTTCTACCGCGAAGAATTGGGGAAAGCGAAAGGGATGAGAGAGAATGGGCGTGCAGTTGCAACCGTGTTCGAACAGTTAATAAATTACACGTTACTCACTATTTACCTACATGCACGAGGTTGATGAGTATACTGTTCCCTATTATTTAATCTGAGAATTGATATTCAGGAAGAGTCTGTTGATATCTCCATATGCAAATCAGAAATTTTTGTAAAATAACCAAGCTTCTCAAATGCAATTATTGATAAAATTAATTCACAATGTAAATGATTCCGTATGAAGCATATTAATGTGCTTCGGATATTCGTAGATTACGAATATAAGTACGAAGACCTTAAACGTCGGGGTCGAAATTAATTTTAACTGGACCGCAATTTTTTCATTGCGGACAGTTTTTCCGGGATTGAATTTCATGGTAACCCGTTACGGTTGGACACCATTCAAGTGCAACGTGCGCATAGATTGATGCGTCAACGCGGCCCGCCACGGGAATCACATAGATTACTGTATCTGGCCGCGAACCATTAGCCTGACCTCTTTCACGTTCGACACCGATTTAGATATGTGTAGTACGAATTCGGACACGGAACACTGCGAGTACATACACTTGAAAATTGGTACTCACTGTCCCTCGTTCGCTCAAGTCGCGTTGCACCTGGAAAATGTTGATCAAAAATCTTAAAAAGTTTTACATTTCTGTTTCCAAACTCTTGAAGGATCTTCTGGATTTTAAAGTAAACAATTGAATTGTTAAGAGAATGGAAGTAATTTCTTATGACAATGAGGAACACTTCTGTTCGATTTATCGATTTTTCTTAAGGTGAGATAGACATCAAGGATGTATTGGCTATACAGTCAATTCCAAAAGTTTATGCACTTTAGAAACGCATTTTTTAAAAAGAAATCAGACGTCGAAAGAACATTGCTAATAATAAACAACAAAAAAAAATTTTCGACTTTTCCGAGATTTTTCCAAGGGGTACCCCTTCAATTTCTTCCAAATTTTCGTTTTTTGTCAATAACTCCCGAACGGATGGACGTAGGGGGGCACGTATAGGACCATTTTGTAGAGGACGACGAGATCTACAATTT
>NW_017176451.1:946114-964786 GCF_001652005.2 Ceratina calcarata | reverse complement strand
GCCAGCGTCAGTAATTAATTGAATATTTCCTTCTATACTTTTTAGCACGTAGCTATTTATTATTAGCATTATTCTTCCGACGTCTGATTTCTTTTTAATTATAGGAAATGCGTTTTTCTAAGGTACATAAACTTTTGGGACTGTATAGCCAATACATCCTTAAATAAATGACTTCAATTAGAAGCGATTGATCAATCCGTTTGAGGAAATCTCGCGTACTCGCGTCGTTTCGCGTCCATCAATATTTTCCTTAACGTGTAGTCGCAATCTCAAGGATGCTTTGACTTGCTATGTACATATTTGTGAGTATAAGCAGTGGCTGCGGTACCGCGGCCAAGGTTTCTCTCAAGTACTTTGTTTATCTCGTTGTTTCACCTATTCCAAATTCAGGGAAAAACAGAAAACAGTAGGAAAGTGCATAGACTTAATGAAAATAGAATAAATACAGTTAGACAGTCAGAATTCTATCTGAATTTTGAAACTGTCCTCAAATTTCTGATACGTTTCTAAATTGAGGCCGTGTGCTTTAGGTGTTTAGCTACGTAGGATCGAGCCAATTCGCTCGTAATAACGGAAGCTACCTCGGGTCCGACGTCAGTTAATCGGATGTCGTCTGAAACACGTCGATGAAAACAGCCGCTGTCCTTGTTTGCTCAACACGTATATGCAATTCGCTCGGAGGATCCTCGCCACGAACTAATTAACCGCAGCTCTGTTTTCCTATCTCGCGTCACTCCTCAGTTTTATAGATGATCAACCAGGTTTCGATTTTAAGAGCATGTTACATCGTAGCAAATGCTCGGCGATTTGTCTTCTTTAATTGGCTGGGAGACATAATTAATTGCAGGAGGGTCATATATACCATACCTCGCAATTAGCGTACGATGTTACCCGGAATCATTATGGATTGTAAGAATGTTCGCTCGATTAGGATGCCTCCTTGTCTTGTGTAATTACTTCGTAATTGATTATCTACTTTCATTTGAAGTTGAATTTTACTGAAATGCTGAAATGGTTTATTGCATAGAGTCTTTTTATACGCGTGTGATTATATGATTTTCTATCAGACTTATTGATAGAGAATGCTTCGTGATATTTTATATGCATGATTTATTGCACGATAACAACGATATGATTTTATATCATATTTTGATAGACAACAAACACGTGGGAAGTATCCTAAGACCATAGTCCTCTCTCCGGCGCCAGGAACAATTAACTTCACCTGTAGAGGGTGGAACGTTAGCCAGAAATTGAATTATGCTATCTGTAGAACAAGTTAATTGCATTATTCGTAGACGAAGTGGCACCGCGGCTTACGTAAATGCACCGGCACGCCTTCGAACTCGTTCGTTCCCTTTAGCGTCGCCTGTCGCATCGACGCCTCGGTCCCTCTCTCCCTATTTCCAGCTGAAATTGAAATTTATTCAGCCGAGACAACGGAGACCTTGCTCTTTGGTATTCGGCCGTCGTGACGGCGACAATGAAGTCGCCCGATCAGGAATACCCGTTATATTTTTCGAAAGTGTACCACGCGCGTCGAATACGGATGGAGGATATAAAATATGAAACGAATGATTCGTCAATTTTTTCTTCTTCGAAAATTATCGAGGCTCTTTGTCCTCTTTCTATTTTCGTTTTATCTTCGGTGAACGACGAGTTTCCCAATTTACGTTTCATCGAGGACAGATTGCGCGTCGACGCGAAATAGAAGAAACGGAAAACGCGAACATGTTTGACAAGTTTATAACGCGCGCAGCCGTCCGTTCGATGGGAAATATGGATGGTTTTTTTCCGTTGTCCGGTGAAAAATAAGTGAATCGATCACACCGCGTCTCTAACAGGGATAGGATCCCTGTTTTTCGACAGCAGCATCGATCGTTTCTGTAATTTCCAACCTCCTGCCTCTTTTCCCGTAATTTTACGTGATTTCAATGGTCGATTTTTTCTTTCTCTACCTCCTCGACGATTCGATGCCTAAGAAGCATATACGCAACACGGTTCTCGGCCATTTTTCGGTGTAATTCGGTTACCGAGAAAAGAGGAACGTTTTGCCGGTTCCATTAAGCCGGAGGCCGACATTAGGAGGATAGGGGGTAGGGGCAAGAAAATCGATTACGGGGCTTCGCGACGCGCGTCGGGCTCTGAAAGCTTTGTGCCTTGTACGATAAATCCTCCTCGCGGAGCAGATATTGCGTTATCTTCCCTTTCTGACCGGAAGTAGCTTCCACTTTTAAATTCCGTCCTCTCAGCACGCGATGTATCGCGCTCCCCCAGCGAAATTGTCGAACGTTACTCACCGGAATCGCCTCGAATTTAACGCGCTATTACCGATTGGCCCCGATCGAACGTTCTGCATGAACGTCGTCGCTATTTTCCGGGATAAACGTATGGGACGTCTCTTACGTTAATAACGTTATTATCGTGCAATCTACGAGATAGCGTTTTAACATTTCTACCCTCTAATTAACTATTCTCTTTTGTGATATATGTATTATAATATGTTCCTTTCAACGAGATTATCTTCTTAAACGGGAGAAACGAAAAGAGATTTGTAATGAATTTCACTTTTGGGATGTAATTTTGATTCATGTTCATCCGTATAATATAAAAATGAAGAGTAAAGCAATTAATATGTAATCAACATATGAACAGGCTATTATTTTTTGGGCAATCAACAGATTTTTAATTCTATCAATAGCATGAATGTATCGACTGTACATTCATTTATTTTAAATTCCTCTGATTGTACAAAAATTTTTGTTGTGGAGGAAAGGGATGACGACTCCTGATTTTATATGTATACCCATTCCCAGGATTGATTATCTGGTCAATGATCGTGAAACAAGAATGTCAACATTTGTTTTTATTCATTTATTAATCAGGGATTTACTTCTTTTTACAATACATTACTGTACTTGAATTTGGGACGGATAACACAGATCATATGTACATACGTTCACATAAATACTTAATAATGTAAAATATTTTATTTCCTGTATGTAATTGCTTAAATTTGTTTAAAAAATTATAGTTTCATTTTACAAACTACAGTAATATATGTTAAACTAAGGTTTCGGAAATTCTTAGTTTGCACTGCGTGTCGCGTTTCTACATGCAGGTACATGATATCTAGCGGCTTCGTTTAGAATGAAACGTCATTCGGTTTAGCCCTGGAATAGAATTGTTTGCGACTTCTAAATCATGTCTATGTATCGCGATTGGATTGCCTTGATACTCATTTACCTTCCTATCCAATGGCCTCTGTTACTGGTCTCCTGCCGGAAGTCCTGTCACATAGTCAGTTTTTAAAGGACGTTTTATAAATAGTGAAATCCACATTGCGACCTTTCTCCGTCTTTCCGTAATTGATGAATATTCTCATTCCTCCTTCAATCTCTTAATCGATCGGTTACTATAAAAAAATTTTGTGTGACATAATATAAATGACGATGTACATTTTTTTACTTGTAATAACGAGTACGTCTATGAAGAAAAGTCTGACCATCGTTTACGTTTCTTAACCCAACTCACGAGCCGTTTCTCATCGCTGCGGTGATTTCTTGAGCAATTTACATTAACACAATACACCTTTTACATAACCGACCGCAGCTACCGACACATAAATACAATACGCTCTTTGCATGCGTACAATGCTGAGCTGTTTATATAAGCGTAATAGAACACGGCTCTCATACGTTCTGTACGCGACTCATTAAAATTATAATCTTCATTAAAGTATAAAAATATCTATAATCTGGCTTTTCATTGTTCTTCCGCATCTTTTTAAATTATTAAACACAAGAACTCAAAAATAAAATTTGACACCAAAATGACTGCAGAGTTTACGAATTCATGTGATTATTAAAAATACATACAATATAAAATATTAGACTATATAAATACAAAATATTATACTTAAACGATTCGAATTACACATTCCGTTATGATACTGTAAATATTTTAAAGTCCGTCGGTTTTATTCATGATTGACTCTGTAAATGTTAGTTGGACAAACTCTTGGAAGGGCGAAAATTTCTGAAAGAACGGGCTATTGATCGGCAAGATATAGGGTAACAGGGTGATTCGCGGTTGTGTAGCTATCAACGAAGCAATTTCACCGATCGGATTACGGCGTTGCGTCCGTCGGTGTAAACGCGACCGGTTGTGTCAGCGTTTCAAGGAACGTGACGAGGGATCGCAAGCAGCCTCTGGATTAAGTAATCCACCATACGTACAGCCTTAAGTACGCGTTGGTAGAAACAAGAGGGAAAGTATCGGAAAGAAACAACCCTGAGAACTTTGTGAATATCAATGATATCGAAGTTTCTTCGTATGTTACGTAAGGCGATTGGCAGAAAGTTTATAGAATCGTGTTATTAATTGACGCATAATGAATTTTTCGCAAATGAAAGTTTCGCAAAAACAGTGGGAATAAACTCCGGCTACTCTTAGAGAAATCGAATCCCGAAATCCTTGGAAACATGGGGAAGCTATTTAAACGTATTATCTGTACTCGTAAGGTATTCTACGGATATGGTTTATTGGTATTACTTGGAATACGTAAAGGGCTTCTTTGGACGTGTGCCACGCGGCGTTTAGGTGACTCTCGGGCAAAGGCAATCGGGAGCCGTGCCATTTTCATTTGTAGCGTCGCGTCAGAATTTTCGCGTTCACGTAGGATACTGCTCCCTGTTTTGGCAGGGCGAATGAAAAACAGGAAGCGTAAATACCCCGGAGGTGGTCTCGTTACGGATAAAACGAGAATGTTCGTTAAATTCTACCGTGCACGCGGTAAGATAGTGAAAATACGCGGAATTCTAGTTTCACCCCGGGGACGATAATTATACTAATTCCTGCCGGAAGAATTCGTGCGTGCATTTCACGTTAAGCTGCGTGTTCGCGGGTAAGTGCCACGGCTCTCTCGTTATACCTCTGTGCTCTCTTGCCGCCCTGCTGTCGCGTAAACCAGCGCGATTATATTTCGCTCTTGTGTACACGTTCGTGCAGACGAGGTACACGTCAGTCAACATTGTAATCGTGACAGTATGGCATTAATTGTTATCTGATGCAGTTTCTCATTTGCATTGTACAGAATGAATCTCGTATATTGTCAAATCTGAAGTAATTTGTCGTTTAATTGCTGTCCTTATAGATTGTACAAAGTGAACTTCACATCTTGTAAAATTTTCTCATCTCATCTATATACATGTGCGAAGCTCAAAGATTTATTTATGGTAAATATGCATATGGAGTTTATTCCTTGGCCTCGATGCTCTAGCATCCTCTTTGATTTGAAGTTCGCGCACGAGTGCACCTACGCACTGGTTCGTTTACCACGATCTCTCGAATCTAGCAACTTTACTTAGGTCCCTACGCAAGGAGACAACCCTTCCAGCTCTCACTTTGTTATCTCTGCCCTCGTTTTCTTACCGAGAGTGCGTCTCCGATCAGTTTACGGGGAGGTAGCTAGCTACTAACACCGCTGGGAACCGTTCTGAATGCGAAATTATGGATAACGCGTTTATCCCGAAGAACCGTGGCTCTGCGTCTATCTGTTATATCATACGGGATGGGAAAAATATTCGGTGGAAAATGTGGAGCCGCCTCCGGTATCCTACCCTATCTAACGACGTGCTGGCATAGTGACAATGCTGGCTTACTACCGAGCCAGAGACTTTGTTCAAGATTCTGTATCTTGGAAAGTGATTCTCCTACGATGATAATAATCGCTGTCGATGCTTCGTGTTTTATGGCAGTTACTTCGATAACAATCTTATCAGTAGGCTGTGAGGACATTTATGATAAGCGATTAAGAAAATGCGTTCACTCTTCACATTTTATGTAGTTTCATAGATTTTTACTTTCTGTGCACTAAAGTCTTTTATAAATGTGTAGTCTACTTATCAGTAGATTTCCACGCGGATTGCTTTTCATGTGTCTTTGAATAACGCTCACAGCTTTTCTTGGTACGAGTCAGGGCTTAAGTCGGTCTAATTTAAATGAATCTGTAATAAAGTCTGTTGGTTATTCTTAGGAAGATTTATGTTTCCCGCCTTGCGATTTATTTCTCCTCTGTTTTCGCTCGCATTTATTTCGGAACTGATAACGTAAACGGGTGCCACGTAGAACAGCAAGTTTTAAATAACATTTAATGTAACCAGAAGAAAAATATTAATGTTAGGTTTCCGTATACAGAAATATCTCCCATTCATTTACAGAATTGTAACGAGCGATTCGTATTGCATCGAAGTGAACGCAATCTGAATCCATTCACCTGAATCCTGTTCGATAACTTTGATAAAACTCTGATTCCGTTATTCAATAAACTGGCAGAAAGTATCGGCTGGGAACAATCGAAGAGATAAACATTATTTCGTGGAAAGTTTTATCGAAACTGGTCCGATATTAATTTCCTCCCCGATTCTTCGATTTTAATAAAGAGCGCCGCCGCGTTCACGCATCGTCGATCTCATCCAAACGGTGTCGTCATCGTGAATTTAATCGGAACTTAGTTTTCCGCCTCGACAAAGAGTTTCCAGATGGCAAATCGAACTCGGAAAACTTTTCCCACGGGTACTACCACGGCTGCTGTCTCTGTCTGCTGGCCCCTCCTAGTCCCTTATCATGATCGTATCGCGACGAGAATCTCCGTCGATCCTAGAATTTACGCCGCGCACAGCGATCGATTCGTTGGAACGCATGCGATATTTCATGCTTTACGGCGAATGGATGGGACGCGAGGAAGATGGAACGCGTCGCCAGCCCATGAAACTTTTATTCCCGCGGCTATTTCTCATTCGAAGGGTGACCCGTTTTGAACCTAAATGGATATATTACTGAGACACGTTGCATTCAGAGAAAAAGGTCGAATGACAATGGAATTGACCAAGAAATTGGCACCGTAATACCAGAGTGATTGCCAATAAAAGACGAATCCGAATTTTACTGTGATTAGACAATACTCGATATTTGATATTAATTCTTTGAAATATATATTTTATGAAGGCGATGCTATTCGCAAGACTTTCTTAGTATTTCATTCCTGGCGCTATATTCAGCGATAAAAAATGCCATTACGGCATAATAACGAGCGATGAATCACCGGCTCTGCGCCGTTAGCGTACGCTAAGCCGAGGAGGCACCGATAGCGAGCGAGAAAATAGATAAGGGAACAAGAAAGGAAAGGGTTTCCTCTTTCTTCCGCGAAAAAGCATCCAGACGCTGTGAATCGCATTTCCCGGATTCTTCTTGTACTTCCGGTAACGAAAACGATCGAGCGTCGATCGAACCTTGGTACGTTTGTTTCCCTGAATCGTTTATGAAGGCAGTTTGGGAATTCTTGGGCAAATGCTCCCGGACAAATGTTTGTGGAGAACTCGAAGTTGTACATGTGTATCGAAACAGGAGGGAAACCGACGTTATAGTTGCCGGGGTTAATCCCAGAGCCCCGGCTTAACCTGAAAACTTGTACTTACTTAATCCCCGGGTACATGAATTCTTGACCTCGATAGAATAGCTCGCCGGTTTCCACTTTAATCGCGGCTCATCAGATACTGCTGGAAGCTCGCCGTTTTGCCGAAATTAACGGTCTACCGTGTCGCGGACTTGAATCTGTTTTCCGATACGACGGACGCAGAGGAAAAGAAAGACTTGCCGGGGGAAGATCATCGGCGAGGAAAAAAGGCGTAACGAGTTTCGATTAGCGGTTAGTTCGCAACGAGTTTTCTATTACGCGACGCGAGATTTCGGAAACATTTACATTTTATCTGACCGGCACTGGTACCCGCAGCGTTGTTAACCCTCTTCTTTTCCTTCCCTTTTCGGGATCGTGCTCGCGGAAAATTTCACGAGCACTCGAGGTTTTTCATGAATTTCCAGCCGGTTCCTTTTTGCAGGGCCGAGCTTTTCTTTGTCGCATGCCTTGAAAATTCTAGGAGGAGCGTGCAGAGAAAGAGAGAGAGAGGGAGACTGGCCTTGATGAGAAGCCTTTCCAGCCTCGTTTACGGCAGAGCCGTAAAAACTACAAGCCCGCAAAACCGGAGAGAAATAAACGCTTTCTCACTCTCTCTCTCTCTCCCCCCCTCGTTCTCTACACGCGTTTTCTCTCCCTCTGTTTTCTCGGTTACGTCGAGCTTTTACCGATGAAAAACATAGCAATAACGCGACATTTTATCGAAGCTCGACCAAGTGGAATGTTCAACCGTTCCACTTTATACCGTTATTATTTGCAATTAATCTCGTCGTTAATTCAATTGTTGCGCAACGATAACGCGCCTCGTTTCCGATTATCCGATTATTCGCCGCGGTAATACGTTTTTCGACCAAAATCCGGAGCTTCAACGATATTGGGAAAAAAATTCCAATTTTTCTCGAATGCTTTCAGTTAACTTTGTATCAGGTCCGTGGATATGAAATCTCGTTTTCCTTGTTTCCGAAGTAGAAAATTTGTCATGTTCCGTTTGACTCTTCAGTACGGAAAATAATATCGAAGATGAAATAATTTGGTGTGTAGTAGATGTACGAATGCACAAATATTAGAGTTTATTATTTTTCATATATTTAGGGACTGATAAATTATTGGAATTAAATGTATCGTTTGAAGAGAACGAGATTTCATGTAGCTCAATCTAATATCGTCGCACTGATCGAGAGGCCACAGAGTAACATGAGAGATCTGTCTGGCTACTTGGACACGCGTTTCCATGGATCGTCGAGGGACCATCTTGAGCGGTCCATTTGCCTGTTCCGTATTTGCAGAGGGTGCAACCTTTTCACCGTCTTCCCTTTGTATCATTCGCGTGTTTCGTTTTTCTTAGACCCCTTTCACGGCTAGAGTGGACGACGAACCTAGGCGTAAGAACCTCGAGAGGATTGCTCGGCCATTGCCACCGGTTGTATTCGCCCCTCTCCTCTCGCGTTGGTTTGCTCGCATTGTCCATCGCACAAACTCGATAAATACCTCGCTGATCATCGTTTCCTCCCTCCATCGACTTCCTCGCATTCCTCGACGTTGAAAATTACATTTTTTCTAAGGAAGTTCCCTCTCTGGGTGGTAACAGCGACGATGCTCGCCAAGATATTAATTTTATCGTTATATTTCAATTGTCAGTTGGTGAAAATACTATACAATTTTATTTATCTACCTTATTTTATATTATATACATACAAAAAGACGTATACTGACTGACGTAGACTGACGTCAGCTTTAACCCCTGGACCTGAGAACTTTAAACTTTGAGAATATAATACTTTTCATGACGTAGGCACGCACTAAGAAGTGGGTGAATATGTTCCTACTTCTGAATCCTTAATATCTTGGAAATTCCATAAGTTAATGACTTGGTTTTTATTTATGAAATATGCATATTTTTGAGTAAATATTCCCATTCCGTAAAGTTTGAATTCTATCCCAATTCCAAACGAAAGAGATGCTAGTATTATATAAATGAATCATTGCATAAAGACTCAGTTCTAATGTACGCAGAATCTCAATTGACTAAAAAATGAAAGTTGGGTATTTTGTACGAGTGTACTGTGGCTGTGGCCCTTTCACCGATTTACGGGATGTCGTTCAAGGCCGTGCTTCGGCATGTTTTCGAAGATATTTTGCAATGAGCCATGCGGAACCTCGTTACATTTGCGACATACGGGCGAGGATCGATCACGAAGGCTACCTTTTCTCTTTACGGGTCGATATTCTCGACACGGTTTTTTTTCACCGACTTCGTCACGTATCTTTTTATTATTCCCACGGCGCGAGGCGATCGAGTCATATCTGCCGTCGTATTTCTCAACGAGCCTCTATATAGGCCAAGTTCGCGTCGGAAACAATGCTAGAAATCGAATATAACCCGACATCCATGAACTAATCTCGTTTTAACACTTTCGCACTTCCAATTCTTTCCAACAACTCTTTATCCTTTTAATTTCCTGTTTTCATTTAAAGTATACCCCAAAAAACAGTGGATTTATGTAGTATAATTTAACAAACGAAATATCACGGGGATGTAAAACATTGAAACGACGAGTTTTTGTACTGTTAATGAAAAAGCTTATTTAATTACACGGGGTTGTACGACGTGTAGCAGGAAAATATTTTTGTAACAGAGCTTACGCGTATTGAATGGGATATCGGTTGCAGTTACCCGGTTAAAAACAAGCCAGCTTATTCTTGTTTCCGATCTGGGTTGACTCGTATTTCCCATTGGCAGGAGATCCATATTAATTAGCAGCGGGTAACCCAGATGAAAATTTCCAATCGCGCGGCCCACTCCCGGAATATTCTTGCGTCGAACGTGTCTTTCGACGGACGCGACCCATTTCGAGAGAGATCGATCGCCTTTCCTCTGGGTTCGCTATTAACCCCGGTTAGTACACCGCACGCGTGAACCGAGCTATGTACAATAATCTCCTTGCGCCAGAACGTTGAACCTGGGAAAGAACAGACCGGGTTGTTAACCAACCGTCGCACTCGACGTAGATTAATTGGACGATACGATTAGTACGACCTTCGAGTTGGCCCGGGCATAAATCTGATTGACAACTAATCAAACCCATGACGATCGATGCTCCTATCTATCTCGTCAACTTCCTCCTAACGACGTTGTCGCAAATTCTGCTATGCAAGATCAATACATATGCAGAGTCAATGAAGATTATGTTTTCTTATGTACGTATAGTATAGACGTATAAGGTCCCATAGTGATTGTTGAACGAGTAAGGTGAATTCGTGTTCAAGGATCTGTTAAAGATGTTCACGGCCGGTTAAGCTAGGCAGCAGCATTGAAAGTATATAAGTAACTGGCAAGGATAGTGAAAGCAGCGTCGAACGATTGGGCTTCTTCCTGCTCGGTGCTAAATCCGTTCACGTATTATACAATGAGGGAGGCTGGTTTCACGTTGACGTAACCGATGCCGTTATATCGATTGTGTCACGTGTGGGTAGAATGCTCTTGATATATTTATATATGGTGAAAGGGGAAACCGGCGAGCTTTTTAAAGAAAGGGAAAACTGTAAGGATACCTCTAGTAGCGATCGCGTTACGCATTAAAGAGGTAACTGGCGATGGTTCGACCGATGATTTCATAGTAATTAGCTAGCCGGGTTGTATAATTACTCTGCGTGCTAATCGACCGGATAAATGGCCATAGTTGTATGGTTAATTATCGAATACTACGGTCTAAATGCCGTGGCGTGGGTGGTGATTTCGACACGGTTTAGAGGACACCTCGCGTATATAGTTGTAAAATCGTTTTGCGCATGCTCTATGTTCTCTTCTTGTTCCGAGGTGATTTAAAAAAAAAAAAAAAATAGTTTGGAACGCTTCCGTGAAACGCGGAACGGTGTTGGGAAAAGTTGACGAGGTTTTCAATGGGACCGGCGCCATTCTTCCAACAGGCTGGTAAATTTTCCTCTGGCAATTATTCGGTTCGCGCCGCGACGCAAATGAAACCCTAGGCACCCCGCGGCCCTCGCCTCCTTATTACCGTATTTTAAATGACCCAGCATTTCCCGCGGCCGCCCGGTGTGTGTTTCTTTTCCTACCGCGCGCGATTTTCTACGTCGCTTGCTTTTCTCCTCGCTCTGGCGGGTTTTTCCATCAAATTAGCCACTTTTAATCGAGCCGTCGTGTTCCTTCCGTGCCTGTATTTACGCGTGTGCTCGATGCAGCCGCGTATCTCGCTCTCCCGCGCACACAGATATGGATAAAGTCACCTGACACAATCGCGCACGTTCTTCGAATCGATATCGCATTACCGACTGTGCCGCAATTCGAGGTTTCGAGCCAACCGCCACGCTGGTCTGACTCGTTGTTGACCAATTCTACTTGCAAGCCCTGCTGGCAAAAACCGTCCGCAGCGAAAATTGCTGCATTCGTCCGCTGGCGTCTCGCTTAATTCGTGCGGTGACACGCGTGTCGGAGAGAGAACCGCGACAAGAACGAAAATTGTATTCGCACGCTAGGCTACGTTGATTGTAAATTTGTAACGCTTTTTGGACAAGCCAAACTTTTTTCTCGTCGTGTCACATTCTAATTTGATCCTTTCCCCTGTCGAAGTTTCTTCACACAAATGTATATTAGTCGGCGTAGTATCAGTACCAATATTTCCGGGGCTGAATAAAGTCAAATTATTTCTGTTCTATGAAAAGAAGGATTTTATTGGCAGCGCGCGTCGGCCATGGTGGAACCTCGGTTTTCCAGTTGCTAAAACTCGAGCCAGCTCTCCTCCCACCTAGCAGCGTTTCGCGTTAACGAAACGCTCGCGCTTTATTCGCGCAATTTCGCGCACAGTTCACAGTTCTACGCGGTTTATACCAGCTCTACTTTACCAGGGCTCGTTATTATTTCAAAGCGACTGCCACCGTGGACAACGGCCGGCGAGACCAATGGGACGTAGTTTGCGGTGGTTTTAATGGAGGGCGTATTCCCCGCGCGGCTTTTCTACCATATTTTGGAACAGTGATATACTGGGTGCTAGTAAGAAAATCCACTAGTTACTGTAAAAACAGAAATCCAGTTGAATTTGTTAAAATAGATGGCTATATTCATTTAATGTTGTCCATCACATAATGTGTACATGCACAGCACATTGTACTCCTTACTGAGTCATCCTATACGTTCAACAATTTCCCTTTGATAATGGACGTATAGGGTTAATTACAGTAGCAATAGAGGATCTCGATCAAGGCTCGATTTTATGCTCCCTTGATTATTCGAACTCCCATCCTCCCTTCCTTTCTCTTTTTTATTCGTTCTAGTCTACGTATTTTACTCCCATTCCTTTTTTCCTGCAGCTTTTAAAACCGTTTTATACTGTCGAATAGTTTACTGTTTAATTGTGCTGTAAATTCTCCTTGGAATATGACTAGTGAAATTGATTAAAGAAGTACGACGTGAACTTTCAAGTTCACTACCAGCGCTGATGGCTCGGAATCTGATAAACGTGAATTTGGGCAAACGTAAGTACTACACCTTGGCATTCCTTCTTGGCACCGGCTGCTATCTACGATCCTTGGCCGCCGGATGAGATTGTATGCAAAAATGTATTTAGGAACGAGAAATTGCCTTCACCTATTCAAATTCTTATTAACAATTTATTTCTGTTTAGCTTCGAAGATATAGAGCTCGTTAAATTCTCTGCATACTTTATTACTGTTTGCATATGTCGCGAGCAAGGTCAGGTTCCATATTTCAAGCGAATGTAGGTTTGTGTGATTGGGGAAACGATGAATACGCCTCGTTCCGAACCGGTTGGAAAATTACCCCCGGCCAGTGGAACGGCACTGCTCGTCCCCGTGTCCGGTCTCGTAAACGGATGATAGACCTCGTAAATCACCGGGTGCTCGATACTTTCACGGTACTCGGGGAAAAATGGTTATTTCTTAACTTTAACTCTCCGACAGCCTCTGAAATTCGCTTACGGATTCGAGCGAGGGCGGTGGTATTTCTCATTTTTTACGTCCCCCGGATCATATTTCTTTTACGTCTTTATTACACGCCGGTATACAGTAGGATATACGTGTGATCATTACTAGATTGCGGAATTTTTTATGAAACCTATAGAAAATGTGTTTTATATAGAAGTTTCTTTTATCCTCTAATTAACTAGTGAACTCTGCAGTTGCTGCTTTCTTATCATTTTATTGCCATTCAATATTTCCAAGTTTTCTATAAGTACATCAAATCCCCAGTCTAATTATTACCAGATAATTCAAAGGAAGGAAGTTATTGGCAGCAACATAAAAGGAATACCTTTGACAGTGTTTAGAATAGTAGAGAATTCTCATTGTATCAGCTTTTAAAAATTTCAGCGAGCCTTTTAAAAATTGATCTCCTCACTTCATGAAAAATTCAATGCCACGCATACATACATTTTTCCCTAGCCAGCGTTCAACAGAGTATCGATGAGTAACTCAAACATCGAGCGGAGGGCAGAAATAGATTCGACCGGACGTTCTCTACAAAGGTGGCAAGACAAACGATAGAACTTTCCTCGATGGATGTTAATACGGTCGCGTATCGTCCTCCCCAGGGACTTAACCGTCTGAAAAGCCCAAAGCTCTCGATTCGCGTTTTAATTTATCACGGCCCGGCCGCTCTATTTTTCGGCAGGAGTATTAATTAAAGGGATCCCTGGGTCACAAAGCGCTGTGGGAACAAATTTTAACTACCTACCTTTCGTTGCGCTGCATACACCGACACTATATTTGCTTCGATGTTAAATCCAAAGATATTAAATTTATTAATTTTAGGAAATAATTGCGGAAGCAGTCAATTGAACTTCTGATTAAACATTTTCAGTTTGCCAGATATATTCGTGCTTGCAGCAAGATGTAGTTACGTTTTTAGTAGGAATCCGTGGCGATCGATAAGTCTAATAATGAACTGACGTGAAAGGAAAATAAAACGTGGAGAGATGTGCCTAAAGTTTCCAGCTTTACGTAGATACCTCGACTACTAGGCATCGTTTCATTTACATGCGAATCGCTCTTCGTGTCTGCCCTGGAAAAAGCAGCTGTTTCCAAAAAAAAGAAACTGTGAAAAAAGTTGCAGAATTACTCGTAGATTATTAAATCATTTCAATCACAGAATTATTACTGATTCATTTCGTACAGTTTTAATTAAATTTATTGTATCAATAATTTCGTCTTCAAGTATATCTTGCAAATTATGTATATTCGCGCAACGAACACAGGACCTATTTATATGCATGAATCTGTGAAATATGTTCGTGCATTTCGTTTACTCTCGGTTCGACTGTGGGAAGTTTATTCACGCTACGGTTCTCGGCTTCCTTCGAGCGAGATTAAACTGTTGTCGCGATGAGCTGACAAAATATTTATTTTGCTGATGAGAGAATAACGGCAAAACTTTCGTAACGTTGCATCGTGGTGAAATCTCGCAGCCATCGACAACCCTCCGTGCCAGGAGGGATGTTCCCAACTATCGTCTGTTTATACTAATTCTAACTCGGATGCTGTTTACTATTTCTTAGTACGTGATGTTACTTTTCATATAATGCAAATTCGTCGTTAGATTAACGGAATAGCCGCATGAATTCACGAATAGTCGAGGACTAGTCCTCATGGACTCCCGTATGAATATTCACGTGTTCGGCCTCGTGCCTTCCCAGAGTTCACGGGTACAACCTGCTGCTCCTTTGCGAACTTCCTCCAGAGGTATGCAAATCGCAATAGATCTTTGTTAACTGGGGCGACAATGTGGGAAAAGTTCAACGTCTTATACATCATGATACTTGGGCGATACGATATCGTTTTCTCCTTAAAGATAAAAGAACACTGTTTTTGAATCCTACTGTTGACTTTCTCACTTGTGTTTTAATCTGTTCAAATATTATTGTCATAAGATATGTACATATCAAGAATGTCTCGGGTTGCATCAGTGCATTTGATAATATTATGTACCATTAATAACTGATAAGAGAGCGGACGAAGACGGAAGGTGATACATTGGTATAAATGAAAAATCGTGGAGACAGTGGTAAAGGTAATGAAACAAATGGAGCGTCGCTGAATTATTGGCTGACAATTTTATTACCTTTTCGAGGCCGGCAATTAATCATCGGGTAACGATGAAACGCGGAGCTCTCGAGTGTGTTTGCTCAGTTTTATCGGTTTTCCGCGTCGAATCCCCGTGACAGAAGAGAAGAATGTCATTCGAGCTCATTTCGAGGCCCCTCTGTTTGTGTGCGATGTAAGAGTGGTTCTCGCCTGTGAGCCAATGAAAATTCAAATTCCAGCTTTCTCATCTTCGAGAGGAGATCTCCTATTCTCCTCCGCGCGCGCGCGCGCGCGAGACTTTGGCGTCAGGCCGTGTCAACAAAGCCGAGTGTGAATGAAGAGACGCGACACGACCCCTTTTCCGCTCGATACTTTATCACTGCCCTCTATCGCGACTTGTTTCTTCCTCTGCGTCATGGTACCACTTTATTGACATCCTTTCATGCGAGAATCATTCACTTGCACCTGATACTTCGGTTTGAGCAAGATAATTAACACTTTAAAAGGGATCTCGATTGTCTAATAGGAAATTTCATACATACAATACAATACAATTTCATACAATATCAGGAACGAGTAGACCATTTAATAATTTTAGGATTTGTACGAACATGAATTTGAAAACGAGCTCGAGAAAGACATAAATTGCGCAATAAGTAATTTCATGAAATCATGATTTAATGGAGCTTGTAATCCCTCTGATAATTTTAAGATTGCAAACGTGAATTGCTCTGAAATCTGGTTCCGACGGGATTTCACACTTAATCGTCGACCGACGCGACGTTTCCGCTCGCGGGTAATTTCCTTCGTCGATTAATTATCGAGACGTGGCTGTTCGAATCGGCACGGTTATGTCACCGCGATTACAAGCCCAGCCGTGATTGTAACGCGCGACACGCCGACTCATTAATTAATCGCGTAATCGCAGACGTGAAACTGTACGGGTGTAGATCTCTATTATACTATGAGGGCAGTACCGTGTATCGAAAAATCAACTGCGCCCGCGCATTCATTACGCAATTTGCAGCGCGTAACGGAATAATCTACCATCCTAAACCAAACTATTTAACTACTCTAGAAACTCATTCCGTCGTTTAACAAAAACTTCAACTAGAGAATTCTCTGATGCTTTGGAAAGAAGAGATTCATTTTGCTTGTATTTTATGAATTCAAATAGATAGCTAATGAAGCTCATTAAAATAGCAAGATGAAAGGGGAATTGAACACTTTTGTCCATTTTCCAATCGAAATCCTGCATTTAGTATTAAACTGAATGATAAAGAAAATTACGGAACGTTACGATTCGCATAGAAGCTTCCTGGATAACTTTCCAGACGTGCAATCTTCGTTAAGAGTTCTTCCGCGGTTAAGTGGCTTTTATCAGCTCGTAAACCCGCAACTTTATTTATTAATACCGTTTCAAGTCATAAACGTAGTGCGAGATAGAGGAACGGTACGATAAGCACACAAGCAGCTTCTTCAAGGTGAATCATCGTTTGTCTAGAATTGGGCAATCAGACATGCTCAGTAGGTTTGCTTGTTCGCGGTCAGACACTTCTTCGAGGCGAGCCGGCTAATTACACGTGCTTGCTCTTTTTATACTAAACTATGTAGTAGTCGCTCATGGTAATGAATGTCAATTGTTTTTATAACAATTTTTTTCTAACTCATATCGTTTTCCTGGTACGCATAACTGGCGTGTATTTATATGTACACCTCTTGCTTTGTCTTTTCCTATGTTATGCAAGATGTATTTTTAATTCGCACTTTAATCGATCGAGTAATTAATGATTTTTAGTATTGTAATAATTTTAACAGAATTAGGATAATCAGAGAGAAGGGTTGATCAAAGACTGGGCTATTGTCAGATCAAAGAATTTAATTCACTTTGTTCGGACCGGCTCGCAGCTCCGGTCCGAACCTAACATCTCTATTATCTTCTGCCATCCGGGCTGAAATATTGGACAAATCCTCCCGGGGCTTTGCCAGGATTATTGGAAGCTCCCGGAACGAACGATACTGTTATATCGTCGCTGTACCGATTCACATATTCAACCTTTAAAAAACCGTAGATAAATTTAACCGAACCAGCACTGTGCGCGCACGAGTCGCGGTCAAAAGATGATAAATTCGTCTGTTCCCTAAGAACGGAGGAAGATCAACATTATAAAAGTGACAATGAATTATAATCGTTCAGTGTTTTTCACTGATACCCGCGGGAGGTAGAAATCAATTTTTGTTTCATCCTGGTTTGTATTCAGTTAACCGACGATAACGCGTGTGGATAGAGAGGATAAGCCGACGTTTATTTTTCAACGTTTGAACATCGAGTTACATCAAGCGAGAGGGAAAAGGGATCGGATCTTTCTCTGTGTCGATTTTTATAACATTTTCCACAGCTCCCGGTTGATGTTAAATCAAATATTCCTACAACGTGCCATGCATTTAATGAAACGTCAAACGAAACTCGATTAAACGCGTAACATTTTTTTATGAATAAATTGTTGGAATTGGAAATGTCATAAAAATATTTTATCCATTTATAGGAAAATATAAAAAATGCGTTTAATATCCAGATTATTATTTTTAGAAAGTGAATATTTTCAACTAAATTGATGTTACAATTATCAATAATAATTGTCCTTCTGGTGAGAGGTCTCCGCTTTGATCTCAAAGTTATTAAGTATCGAAACAACCTAGCAACACAGGTTGCGTAATTTCGATTGCATCTTCCTCGCATTTTTTAGAGTGATCGCAATACTTGAGGAAAAGAAGTATGTACACCGGTTTGAGGCACGTTCTCGATTCAAGCCGCCTTACCTGGAATACGAAATGCGATTGGCTACGTAACTCGTACAGTCGAGCTACTCTGTTCGTAGCTTGGAAAATATTTGAAACCGTAACTAAGAGAATGGATTAATCGACATCGTGAGAAAACGATTAGAAACTAACGAGAGCAAATACAGCGTGACGATCCCAGTTAATGGTGAACGTTGATCAGTGTTATTGATCGTTAGCGAAGTAGTGAACCATGTCTTTCTCGTATTTGTAGTTAGAGAGCATGTGTAATCTACTGATTCATGATAAGTTATATTTAAAATGCAGAGTAGGTGTGAAGTAATGCTTTCAAAATAACTATTTAAAAT
>NW_017176451.1:937976-943949 GCF_001652005.2 Ceratina calcarata | reverse complement strand
GAATTAGGATAATCAGAGAGAAGGGTTGATCAAAGACTGGGCTATTGTCAGATCAAAGAATTTAATTCACTTTGTTCGGACCGGCTCGCAGCTCCGGTCCGAACCTAACATCTCTATTATCTTCTGCCATCCGGGCTGAAATATTGGACAAATCCTCCCGGGGCTTTGCCAGGATTATTGGAAGCTCCCGGAACGAACGATACTGTTATATCGTCGCTGTACCGATTCACATATTCAACCTTTAAAAAACCGTAGATAAATTTAACCGAACCAGCACTGTGCGCGCACGAGTCGCGGTCAAAAGATGATAAATTCGTCTGTTCCCTAAGAACGGAGGAAGATCAACATTATAAAAGTGACAATGAATTATAATCGTTCAGTGTTTTTCACTGATACCCGCGGGAGGTAGAAATCAATTTTTGTTTCATCCTGGTTTGTATTCAGTTAACCGACGATAACGCGTGTGGATAGAGAGGATAAGCCGACGTTTATTTTTCAACGTTTGAACATCGAGTTACATCAAGCGAGAGGGAAAAGGGATCGGATCTTTCTCTGTGTCGATTTTTATAACATTTTCCACAGCTCCCGGTTGATGTTAAATCAAATATTCCTACAACGTGCCATGCATTTAATGAAACGTCAAACGAAACTCGATTAAACGCGTAACATTTTTTTATGAATAAATTGTTGGAATTGGAAATGTCATAAAAATATTTTATCCATTTATAGGAAAATATAAAAAATGCGTTTAATATCCAGATTATTATTTTTAGAAAGTGAATATTTTCAACTAAATTGATGTTACAATTATCAATAATAATTGTCCTTCTGGTGAGAGGTCTCCGCTTTGATCTCAAAGTTATTAAGTATCGAAACAACCTAGCAACACAGGTTGCGTAATTTCGATTGCATCTTCCTCGCATTTTTTAGAGTGATCGCAATACTTGAGGAAAAGAAGTATGTACACCGGTTTGAGGCACGTTCTCGATTCAAGCCGCCTTACCTGGAATACGAAATGCGATTGGCTACGTAACTCGTACAGTCGAGCTACTCTGTTCGTAGCTTGGAAAATATTTGAAACCGTAACTAAGAGAATGGATTAATCGACATCGTGAGAAAACGATTAGAAACTAACGAGAGCAAATACAGCGTGACGATCCCAGTTAATGGTGAACGTTGATCAGTGTTATTGATCGTTAGCGAAGTAGTGAACCATGTCTTTCTCGTATTTGTAGTTAGAGAGCATGTGTAATCTACTGATTCATGATAAGTTATATTTAAAATGCAGAGTAGGTGTGAAGTAATGCTTTCAAAATAACTATTTAAAATATGTATTGTATATTGAAATTCCTTTCTGCCTTTTACACATCTAAATTTCCTCTAAATATAATCAAATCCGTAAAATAGTTTTTATTTTGATGATGATTGAGTAACTTCAGAACTCTGTTGGTTTTGATTGTTTCTTGCTATTTGACGAGATTTCGAGAGACAAGAGAAAGATGTTAGAGCGATTGCAACAGCTGTGTAAATTTGTACGTGGTTAGCAGTTGGAAGCATCCGTCGATCGATCGTCTTGAGGAAAGATTGACGGCCGAAGGAAGAAGCTCGGCTCGCGTGAACGAGCACTGCGATCCACGGAAACTGTATAGGTAGCTCCTCGATACTGCCTGTGATGGCTTGCCGTGAGAAATCGTCAGTGACAAAGCCGTTCGACGGGAACAGATGATCCCTAGTTGTTACGACTTCTTTTTCTCTCCGCGTTGATTTGTCGACTGAGAGAAAAAAATTGACGTTATCTCGAAAAAACTTGAAACTGAAACTTTTTCGGTACCTAACGAATCTACTCTGCTTTGGAGTTTGTTGCCTGATCGGGAACTCGTTGAAAACCCTTTGCGGCGCGGAACGACACGACAGAGAATTCTTTCCGCTCCCTTTTTCCGATTCGCAACCCGCCCCTACGTTTACAACTTGCGAAACAAACTTGGCCCAGACAAAGCTGAATTCCCCATTGTTTCCCATAGCGCTTGTTGCGGGAAATTCGTGTTTTCCTATGGAACGATACCTCGTTCATCGAGAACAAAGAGCGTGCTACATGCAAAATATGCAAATATTATTCGGATCCTCCCATGCCATCAGAGCTCTTCTCCATCATCCTCGAAGAGATACGTTTTTATCGCTACTACTCGTTTTCATCGTTTCTTTCGCTGGGGTCAAACTTTTTGCCCCTGACTCGGCTCCCAGCGTGTTCAACGTTAATGGCGGTAAATTGCCGGACCTTGGGCGTAACGACGGCTACACGGAAGAGTACCTACGCGTCACCGTAGCTGCGTAGGTCGAGGTGACTGAACCACGGCCAGTAAAAGAATGAACGAGGGCTACAAGGCCACGAGAGGCCGAACGTTCTCACGTAATCGTCGGATATCCTGTTTTCATCCGCGGCGTCCAACTTCTTCTTCATTCACTATCCTCGAATCCTATCCACTGAAATTTATCTTCCGCCGGTTTTCTGTAATTTTTATCAGCGTCAACGATTTGGAAGCCTATCGATGGTGTCGTTCGCCGGAAGTCTAGAGATCTCTTCATCAGATATATATTCTCGCCACGGGTCCATCCCGTGCGAGCTTGCTCGAGCTTCACGCGTCGGTATGTTCGACTCGTGAAATTGCCCCGCGCAGGATTTTCACGGCAGAGGAGCAGAGCCTGATTGCTCCTACCCTTTCGTAGAGAATCTCGAATGGGCGACGCGAGTCTCATCCAGCGCCCGAAGCCCCGTCTCTTTCCGTCGCCTCTTTCTCTCGCCCTCAAATTGCGTTTTCAACGGCCGATTACCCGCTATCTCCCGCTGGCTCGGTCCTCTTTCGACGTCGAGGTCCTTTATCAAGATCCTCGGATGAAACGAGCCAAGGAACGCCTTGTTCTCTTCCTTTTCTCCCGACGTATGTCCGACAGTTCTCCCGGTCTCGTTTTGATGAATATTTTTTATATCACGCTTCAATCCAAGTATTCCTTTATTAATCTCTATTTTGCTAGCTAGACTAGCTTCTATTTTGTAATTGTCATTTGTGTTTCAATTACACATTTTAAGTCAACTTTAATCACGTTGACAATTTGAACGTTTCCAACTTGACAGGAAAACATTTTACGTTTTCTATTACACAAAGACAGTACATCTTCTGTTTCAACTTACGAAACGTGAGCTACAGCACGATGAGTAGCAATAAAAATTGCTTATAAGCAGAGTCGAGCTTAATACGTGTTCCTGGGAAATTGGAGCAATCAAAGGAGAAACAGGTTGGAAATAAATGAAAATTAATACAAACAATAAGGAATGTATTATATAAAGTTGATAAAATTACATTGGACTCTGTCTACATGTAGTATCAAGTAAAATAGAACTAGCTCTACAACTAGAACAAACTTCAATTCTCATGAGTGCGGTACGTTTTAATAATAAACAACATTCCCCGTTGTAATTACATTAATTCTGTAATAGCCATTACCGCGAGAACAGAAAATTGTATGGCATGTTCTACTCGCAAACTAATACTTAAATACCGAGCATTGCATTTGTACAACGTATTTCCATTACGTTTAAGCATGCATAGTTGCAAAATAGATAGCCGAACGTTTAAGTGTTAACATGACGATGATACGAGGAAGAAGTTACTCACAGAAAAGGAATTCTTGTCCGAATGTCTTAGTCACGGATAAAGGGATATTCGAATTCCGTTCCATCGACCTAATCCGCCAGCTATTTCTCGTGGCCGAAAAAAGGAGGACTGACGCAACGCAGACACGAAAGTGACCTCCGAAATAGCCGAGAACCGGGCCACTCGAAGAAGAGGCGATTGATCCGGTCGGGCTTGAATACCCCGTAGCTCGTAGCGATGTTATCCCCGTCCTCAGGAAGTGGCGGTGCAATCCCAATCGGAAACGTGGCTCCTCGGAGCTTCTTACGTGCCGCGGATACCACGTCCCAACGTAAAATGTCTCTCCATTTCCGGCCGGTAGCTCCACGAGCTTCCTGTCTGTTGTGATCATATTAAGATGCTTCAATAAAAAATAGACAAGAGTACTTCTAAAAGAAAAACTTTTCAAGGTTGTATTTGTCATCAGCAATTGTTATGTCTCGACGTAGATGAATTCTGAAAAATATGCACAGAATTTTAAAGGTATTGAACAATGATCTTTCACAGTCGATTTCCTAGTACGAGAAAAGGTAAATGTAGGATGCAAACACCTGTGCGCGGGCGCGAATGTGTACCGGCTGATTGCACCTGTAATTAGGGCTCGGCCAGAGGGGGCAGAGTTCCATCACAAATGGAAATTCCGTGGAATTGCCGTGCGCGTACCCGATAAAATTTATCGCACACTCACGAAAGCGAACGTCGATGCAATATTAATCGAAGCGTTAACACAGCGCATTAAAGATAAACGCTCCGCGGTTGCGATTAATTTCGATCAAGGGAAGTGGTTGTTCTCTCATTTTAATGCTCGCAAAACTTCTACGTCGTACTTTTGCTCTACAAAATTTCCCCATTTTCACCAGAATTTGTTATGTACGCTGCTATAATATCAGATATTATCAGTGAATTTATGAACGTTTGTAAAAAGTTGATCGCAACCTTCCTAAAGAAAACTCGTCCAATTGCGCCAGAAATTTGAAATCGGAAAACCTGTTTCAATCGGGTCAGTCCGGTTGATAGCGGTACCTTAACAAATATGATAATCGTGGATATGAGAAACCTGTCTGTTCTCCGTGACGTATGAAATTCATAGCGACCCGTTGACTAAACTAAAAGAAGGAGAGTGAATCCCTCTTCTAGAAGCTATAGAGAGAACAATAGGGAATATTCCTGTAATTGAAACGAATAAAGGGAGGATCTCCAAGATACTTTCGTTCTTATCTATTCACTGAGTTTTTCGTAGCATTTTCTACATTCTTAAATGATATTTGTTTGTATTTATCTCTGTCAACTGATCGTTCCCTTTTATGCTTTCGAAATTGTAAATTTTCATCATTTATTCATATATCGTTATCGGACTGCTAATTTATATTAATTTATACTTAACTCGTATAATGATAAAGTCATTTCACAAGCTTTGCATAATTCCGATTGATTTCTAAATTGATATTGCGATACGATAATTATTTACTCAAAATTCCATTCATTATTAATTACAACTGTGTACGTCGATTTCGCTTAATACCAATCCAGGATTCATCGAAATCCGTCGAGCGGTTGACTGCGACTACTGGCCTTTCTTCGAATACGTCTGGCGAAGGCCTGTAATTACGTGGCTCGCAATTTGCAAACTGCTCGATCGCGTTAACGGGTGTCGTGGCTTGGCGTTTCGTCGACTTGATCGAAGCCTAGCTCTCGCCAAGTCTTCCTTCTCTGTGAACGTTTGTGGAAATTGTGGGATTCGTATTCACCGGGACCCAGAATTCCCCTCGTTTTGCATATCTCTAACCAATTCGCCCCTCGCCTTCCCCCGTGCGCTCTGCTCGTATTTCGAAGTTCGTATTTCGCCAAACACGCTTCCTGTTCATCGTGACTCGATACTCGGATAATGTCGATCGAGGTAAACGTGGACTAACGAGAAGCTTATTACTGTAAGCAAACTAACGGGCATAATTCCACCTAGCAGGCTACATTCTCCCGTCGAGTGCACGCATTTCCTGCGAATCCCTAATTTCCATCCTTACTCAATTCTCAATCAGTCCTATTTGAAATTATCTGAACTCAATTTCGTTCGCATACATAATCGCGATTAACAAACTGCTGATTTTATGCGTTCATAATTCAAGAATTCAATCTATAGAAATGTAAACCGTGCATGTGATGGAGGGAAATATACAAAAGTTTATAATTCTTTACTGATAACAGAAATTTCAATATAACATCCATTTTTTAACAGTTTTATTTTGCATACAATCTGATTAATGATGATGGTTATACGTAGAGAGGA
>NW_017176451.1:935277-936545 GCF_001652005.2 Ceratina calcarata | reverse complement strand
CATTATTAATTACAACTGTGTACGTCGATTTCGCTTAATACCAATCCAGGATTCATCGAAATCCGTCGAGCGGTTGACTGCGACTACTGGCCTTTCTTCGAATACGTCTGGCGAAGGCCTGTAATTACGTGGCTCGCAATTTGCAAACTGCTCGATCGCGTTAACGGGTGTCGTGGCTTGGCGTTTCGTCGACTTGATCGAAGCCTAGCTCTCGCCAAGTCTTCCTTCTCTGTGAACGTTTGTGGAAATTGTGGGATTCGTATTCACCGGGACCCAGAATTCCCCTCGTTTTGCATATCTCTAACCAATTCGCCCCTCGCCTTCCCCCGTGCGCTCTGCTCGTATTTCGAAGTTCGTATTTCGCCAAACACGCTTCCTGTTCATCGTGACTCGATACTCGGATAATGTCGATCGAGGTAAACGTGGACTAACGAGAAGCTTATTACTGTAAGCAAACTAACGGGCATAATTCCACCTAGCAGGCTACATTCTCCCGTCGAGTGCACGCATTTCCTGCGAATCCCTAATTTCCATCCTTACTCAATTCTCAATCAGTCCTATTTGAAATTATCTGAACTCAATTTCGTTCGCATACATAATCGCGATTAACAAACTGCTGATTTTATGCGTTCATAATTCAAGAATTCAATCTATAGAAATGTAAACCGTGCATGTGATGGAGGGAAATATACAAAAGTTTATAATTCTTTACTGATAACAGAAATTTCAATATAACATCCATTTTTTAACAGTTTTATTTTGCATACAATCTGATTGGATGAAAACAATTTCTATCGCATTTTTCAATTGTAAGTTGAAACTGGAAGCGATTCGATTGTTTTCATATTTAATCAGTCTGTAACGATTTAGTAATCGTAATCGCGATCGATGATAATGTTTATTAAGGGTAGTTCATCTCTAGCCACACTATTAATAATAGAACTGGCGATTGATTTCCAATTAGTTAGATTTACCAGGCGGAAATATATCGTGAATTTTGAAACAGCCGAGCTGGTTTCACGCAGTCGACAGAGATAAGATTAGTCAGTCGATGAACCAGAAAAAGATTTCAGTGGTTAATCCTCTGTCACAAGAATGTATTTCGAGAAAAGATACAGAAACTAAACGTCAATTAAGTTCAATTAGGAAAATGTATCTTGGGAATTCTGATTAAATATTGTAAAACTGCTGGAACGACGAAACAATATTCTTCTGATTCTAAATATAAGTGTATCGTTTAATACCGACATATATAGAATGCATAGTAT
>NW_017176451.1:909689-934753 GCF_001652005.2 Ceratina calcarata | reverse complement strand
CATGTTTCTGATTTCTCAATTTTTGAAGATAGTATTCATTGATTATAAATATAAAATATGGAATCTCATGATTTTTGTTTTCGGTTACAGGTAAGCGTCAAGTATATCTTCAGGTGAAATTGCGGGGCTCTTCCTCGGTCGAAGGTAACGTAGATGTTGGAGTTATCAGCACCGAGCTGATCATCGATTTTATTACGCTGCTTACGTGTTCAGTTAACGTAGAGTTGCAAATAACATTTTATAAATGGAAGCGTTTCATTTTCTTAAGAACCGAATGCATTACACTGCATCAGCTTCTTTTTATTTAAAACACAATTGCAATATTTCTCTATTGCTTGCAATTCCATTGTTCGAATACAATCAAAGTGTTTGCTGTCTTATGAGAACAATAAGAGTGTCACGATCACCGAAATGGAAACGAATTCGGATTAATATTTATTTATATTGATCGGTGTCGGTATTTTTTAAAAATTCGCGATTTAGGCAATTTCGGAAGTTACTTGCCTTACCGACAGAGCAGAACAGGAAGTCACGAACGCTGCAATTCGAACTCGGATGGCGCTACAAGGTCTTCCCGGTTGCCTCACATCCGTTATCGACCTGCCTGTGCACGCGCTTCCAATTCACGAGACCCGCTTGACGCACGCGTACGCATGACTTCTTCCATTGGCAACCACGTTAGATTGCATTTCCGGTACGCGGCACCGGAACCAGCAAACTCGAATTTCCTGAACCAATCTTTCGGCAACGGTCAGATAAACGATTTCCGTTAAACGTATCCAAACTCGTTTACAGCGAATCGATTTGCGAGCTTCGTTTTAGAAAGAAACAGGATGTCACGAACCTTTTCACCCTTCGCATTAAAACGATTCGTTCCAGCGCGCCGGGGAGTTTGACATAAATTTCTAAGCTAGTACAACGTGCCTTTGGCTTTAGGCGGAATTAAACGCGTTAAATTATTAATACCGAGCGAACTTAGGAAAAAGAGGAGGAGGATAGGGTTGCGCAACCAATCCAGGGGGGGGGCCAACTTTCATCCTGGGGGAGCGTATCACCCTCCTCATTGACGATTCCGTTTCACTCTCGCCACCCTCTTTCCGTTCGTTCCTCTCCGAGCCATGTGACGCTCAGCTGTGTGTTAAATCCCAAAATTATTGCGGGCCGAGACGAGTGCGAGACTCGATTACGTTCCAGCCCTGTTACATAGAGCCATGGGGACGAGATAGAGGAGGGTGGCGCACGTGGTGAGGAGAGAAAAAAATCGTGCGATTGTCATTCGCACGACCCACCCTGCCGCGCGTGTTACGAGCACCGATCCGTGACGCAAAATTAGTAGGCGAACGTACGTTCACCGTATCTCGTCCCTTCGATTTTTTCCAATGATATAGATAACACTCGAGACCATTCGCGATAGATTATCGTGTATAGAGATTTCACGTGGCAGCTGCCTCAGAATAGTAGCGTTAAAAATGGTTTTAAGAATGCGCTTTATCTGCTTTTAAGCTCCCCTTGCGATTATTCTGGCGTCGAATTAAGATAGTGAAATCTGGTTTTAAAATATTTAAACGTATATCTTCTACGTGTGTATTGATCATCCCAAGAAGAATAGACGAACATTTTCAATTGTAATAAACGCACTTTCCGCGGAAATGGTTTTAGCCTGGAAAATTCACGTGCCACGTTTTCGAGATAGTTTTTTGGCCGAATTGAAAGAGAATTCGATCGCGTAGCGATTCGATGCAACGAGGAGAAATGCTCACTAAAAATATCTCGTAGCAGGAACGCATCTCGTCGCGACACTCGTGGCCTCCTTTCGGTGCCGCTTCTCGCGTTCTTTTTTTGTCCCATTTTCCTCTTTTATTTCGAAAAAAAAAAGAGTTAAAGCACCCTCGCCGCAGCGTGGAAAATGCGAAGCGGCTTCGATATCGCCGCTCCGGTTAATTACGGAGACGGAGGAAATCGAGTACAAGAGGAATTTTTATTTCCTTTGCCCCGGTTCGTAATAAGCGGCTCTTTATGAAAATTCCACCGCTGCTGTATCCTTGACATTTTTTACCCGGAAGTTGACGAAATGATGTCGTGGTATTTTTTCATTTCCGCGCCTCTAACGTTTACGCTTCTCTTCTTCACGGGCACATTGTTCGCCGACCTCGTGTTTCGCTTGCGCGTCGCGATACGGTTTCACAAGCAAAAGTATCCGGGAACACCGTTTTATTTAGGAAACAATTAATTGTTCATGGATGAAGTTAAAACAATAAGTAAAGTTTGTTGTTCGGCGCGCTCAAAATCGATCGGATTATTAATAAACCGCTGATTCCCGGGACCAGAAAACCCATTGACCGTGACCTTTCACCGAGAATTCCTGTGACTTTCGCGGGAGCCTCGGTAACGAACCAGCATGAATATTCGTGCCACGAACCGACTGAAATTTATAGGCGGCAGGATGTACACCGTGAACTCACCCCCGCGGTGAATCAATTCCGTCTCGCCAATAATCCGTCGTTTCTCAGATTCGAATCCGTTTTCATACGACAAACTAATGAAGCATTATAAGAATCAATGATAATTTAGAACATTACCAAACGTTACTCTAAACAGATAATTATCATTGAAATGGAATGCATTGACTAAACTCGGGACGATATTTTTTCTTATATACTATTAGATTTAATATACAGAAGGATATGGTTACGGAATGAAAGAGTTAACATTGGCAGAATCCCAGAATCGTGTAGCAAAAAGTGAGAAGGAATCGTATTGTCGGGACGGAATGTCGTTCGACCGCGTTCGCAGTCTGATAAACGATCGCGGCTAAGGAATATTAAGACTCTTCGGGTCGGGTACAACGATACGGCGACGCGAACAAATGTTCTCGGTCGCGTAGCTACACGAAAGAAAGCCGGCGTGGTATCGGCCGGCTGATAAATCGACCGAACTATCGCGCGGAGGCCTCTTTCGTAACGCAACAGTCCGGAGAAATCGTAGCCGCGGTGTGTCTGTCCACAAATTGCGAGATTTATTTGTACCGGACACTACTGGTAGCGAGTTCGGTGTTGGGTTTCGGTGCCCCACGCCTCCTTTCTTTTTGTTCTTGCAAGTGTAAGAACCGGCGGTGGAGGACAGGCGTGAAAGCGCATTGTTAAGAAAATACGACTACCGGAGATAGTTTCGCGTAGTATCTAATGATTGGACAGTGAGGAGAAAGAAGAAATGTTACATACATAGTCTGTTCATAATCATATTTCACAAGCATATTGTTTTCGCTAGAAAGTGGTTTGATTTTGCAAGGATGTATTTAGCTCGACGCGAGAAGTTAGTAATTTTCCGGGACCGGTCCGAGGGAACGCGAAGAAAAGGAAAGCCAAGAAGTGAAGAAGGAATCAGGGTTGGATGGTATAAGAAAGACCGGTCTATGTTTCTCTCGGGGCTCGTCCAAGTGGACAGGAATCGGCGATCGCTCGGAGCGTCTCCTTGGCTCCGGTCAGTGGCTGGCTACGGCCAACTTTTCTTCACCTTGCGGGCGAATGACCGTTACGTTTTTTCGCTCCAAGGCTGGACGTATCCTTTCGTCGGGGCCTTCTCCTCTCTCCGTTCGACGCCACCTTCACGGAACAAAGATTTCGCTCGGTCTCCCTTTCGTTCACTTTCGTTCGCAGACCTCTTCTCTCCCTTTCATTTTTTATAATTTCAATGCTTGTTTCTTTCTATCTTGGAATAATGTTGCACGTATCTTTCTCCGACCTCACTCATGTTATTAACCTTGCCCGCATGTGTTAAGTAGCGAACCATCCCAGTAACGACTCGGACATTCGTCAAACGCAAGTTCGGATGGACGGTCCATCTGGTTTTTTTGACGAGTGATGGCCTCCTCTGGAGCATGGCATGCCGGAGGCCAAGAAAAGTTATCCGCGGCCTATCTGCGCCGGTAACAGGCGTGTTCGCCGCTTCCAGACGGATCCGCTCGTGTCACGCGAACCTCGTGCCCTTAAGGGGTCGTGCACATGCGATTATTCGCCGAAAATTGTTGATCTCGGCTTGGGTCGACTCGAACCTCGCAAGAACTTCATGTGCTCCGTGCACCATTTCGTTTTCACTCGAATGTAGAATCATATTCAGGTTTTTCTGGAAACCGTTCGCTCGGTTACTTGACCTCGCGCTTACGCGTATACGTTTCAATCAGCTAATTGAAAAAAAACGAGGATGAATTGGCAATGGGCGTGCATCGCGCCGGAATCATTAGCAAATGCGTCTCGGGATTGAATTTTTCATGTATCGCGGTCGTTCGAGCGGCTAGCCGAGTCGACCCGATCCGCTCTTCTCGTCTCGTTATTCCTAGTTTCAATTAGCTAATTAAGCTGACGAACGCCCGTTATGGTTATCTCCGTTAATGCCTCGATGAACGATTTCTACCTCTGTTTTTTAAATTCCTCTTCGGCTTTCTCCCGGTATCAATTTTGATTCTTCGACGAGAACGTATCCGAAACGGGCGAACGGACGCGAATTTGGCAAATTAAGAGGCCGGACGCGTGCTTCGTGTACAAAATAGCGATGCCGGCTCGCGAGTTTGATGAAGTATCGATTTTTCCCGCCCGCTCTCACGGGTTCGTTCACCGTCCATCGAGCATACGCGCCGCGCATATTTCGCTTAAGTGCATGTACATTTTCATTCATCATCCACGGCAAACTGGCGGATGAATCACCTCCTTCGACGCAGGTACGAATTTACCGCTCGCCTGGCTGTCCTTCTCTTTCTTCCTCCTTCCTCACTCGGTTGACCGTTGCGTCGCATGCATTATTAATTTATAACGTTACACACGACCATGTGTTTCACTCCGTAAATATCTATGAACGATAGAATTTATCTTCGAGTCTCGTTTCGGCAAATTTCAATTCCGAATTTTGATCTGGATCAATTTCGCTGTTCTTTTACGGACCGATAACTGAGTACGTGCCGCTAACCGCTGAAGTTGCGGTGGCCATTCGGGTTCAGACAGTCGAATACTGAATTCTGATCACGCGCCGGGGATTCTTAAGATTTAGTTGGATACGTCCTGCGGATCACCGCCCGGGCATGTGCAGAATGAGTCTATAGGATATTGCAGGGGTACTTCGGTATAAATATTATTTCTGTAGAACAATTAAATAAGTATTGTATTGTTTCAATTAAAATTGTAAAACTTGTTGGAAGTTTTGAAACGGCCTGTAGAACGAGTGTTCCCGGAAACTAGGCCTTAGGCCGTCTGGGTTGGAGTCGCGCGAAATTGCTGAATGCACGAAATGAAAGTATCACAGCTGACGGGCTGAGGTGGAGAGCCGACGAGCGAGGGGTGGGCGATGGCCAACGGGGTGTGTGTACGAAGAGAGAGAGAGAGACAGAGAGAGAAAGAGAGAGAGATGGAAGGGTAGTTTTGTCGAGGGTGCTCCGGCTTTTTCATAACCGGCGGAAGAAGGGTTGTGCAGACAATGGATCTTCATCTAAATTGTAAATGGCACGTTGTAAAATTGTAAATGGTCATTAGTGTGGCCCGTCGATACCTCGTCGCCGCGATTTTTATTAGCTTCTCCTCTTTTGCATACAACGGGCCTGGCGTTATATCGTTCGATTTTTCGACAGCTCCACGCATATTTGAAATTTCAAAGCCATCGCGAATTAAATGAATTTTCTGCGATAGGCATTTTATTTGCGTTAGATCGTACCAATCTTGAAACTGAACAAAAAAAACAGACTGATAAATATATGGAAGATCGAGAAGATAGGAAGAAGGAAAATTGAAGAGACAGCAGATTTGCATTTTGATAAGAAAGTTTGAGGAAAGTTTTCTAGGTAAGAAAGGTCCTTCCCTCTGAACCGACTTTCTATTCTTACCTCGTTACGTCGGATTAGCTTATTCGAGACGTCGCCTTCTCGAAACTCGACGATTAAAACTATTCATAAATTGAAAATAATCAAGCTGCGTACTAACAGATCTAATTTTATTTTGTTTGGTTTCACCGAACCACCGTTTTTCATTTTTAATTTTTTTCCGCCCTAAAGTTGCAACAGCTCTTTCTGCATTATTATGGTAAATTTAATTAGTCTAACAACAGACGCAGAACAAGAACTGGCTTCGGTGTCAATTAACTGGTCCCGAGAGAACTTTGGCCCACGGAATAAGAAATTCAGGAAGAAAGTTTGTTGAGAGACTCATCGACGGAATTAATTTTCTTCGCCGCATCGCGGCTCGCTACTTTCAGACTTTCGTCGATTCCAAAGAATCAATTTTGCCTTGGTCACCTTTGACACCGAGCGACGCGACGAGCTAGATCATTACGCGCGATGCTGGAATTATCTTTCTAGCGACGCGAACTGTCGGTCTCTAACGGGTTTGCAAGCGGAACGAGAGACTCCCGTGGTCGATGTCTCGCAAGATTATCTCCTGCGTCGCGTCGGTTTATTCATGTACGTACGTGTTTACCCATGGTAAATAGAAGAAAAAAAACTGGGAATAACTGTTTCGATTCGACTCGTGGTATTTTCCAGTTTCTATAGAGGAAGATTCTGCGGACTACTTCTAACTCCGAACTGTCGTATACTTCCTATATTCCGCTCGAACAATTCAATTTACATTTTTATATCTCCTCGCGGGAGAAATGCTCAATTTAAATGTGTACCTACGTTGTGCCAACGTTTTTTCATAAGATCAGGATTTACCGAAACAATATTTTACTTTTTTATTACACTTAACGCATTCCCGAATGATCCCTTAAAGTGAAAAAGGAACTTACACAATGGAGATATTTTTAAAAGACCGCGAGGCAATTAAGGATATGGATAGGGTTGCTAATTCGCAACCCTTCCAGTAATAACGAAAAAACCGCGCGGATCAAAGTGCGCGATACTTAACGAACTCGGCTGACCCTCTCGGCTTCGAAAGAGGAGAGGCTCGATTTTTACGCGTGCGTGTTGCACGCGTTGAGCGTGGATCGATGAGTGAAAAACGCAACCACGATCCCTCGCGAAACCCTCTCCGTAGGATCCTCAGCATCCACCCTCCCGAGCTCTCGTTTCCTTCCACCGAGATCCGCCATTTATATTAATGAACGGGAATCGCTCGAGTTTTTTTGCCGGGTGCACCCCTTGTCGCGCATCGATCCACGAGGATAAAGCAAGGACAACGCGGAAGCGTTTTAGACGCCCCTATTTATTCGGCTGAAAATGAGAATGCGCCGAGTCATCGCGCGAGAGGGATGACTCTCTTTCGTTAGCCCGCAACCACTCAGGATGACTGAGGGTTGATCGGTTCGAATATAGCTTGGGATTCATCCAACCTTTTCCCTCGCGATGTTCCTTTTACCGTGCTAGAGATAACGATGCATTCAGTTCATTCAGTTTGAATACATCGCTTTCCCCTTTTAATGTTTCCTTCTCTCTGAGAAATTAAAACATCATTGCTGTAAATGATCATTTCCACCTGGTCTTGTTTTTCGGGCGTTATCCCTGATGATCACAGTCTAGGTTCTCCCATGAAAAAAAAATACCGACTAGCCGTCCGTCACTTTGAAAAATGACGTCGCTCCTCTCTTACGTGTCCGGAAGGCGAGGGAGGAGAGTGAAAAAACAAAAAAAAGGAGAAGAAAGGAAGACCGAGCGTGGAAACAATGCTTCGATGCGGAGGGCGAATATCGAGAGAAGGGAGAGAAAATATCGAAGCCGGCAGATTACGATAGAGAGAGACCGAGCTACTTTGCATCCAGAGCCATTCTCACCCTTGCCAGCACTTTGTGCACCGCTCGCCCGCCACCGCCACCGTCCCTTTCATCCCCCGTGGCTTATTTTCGGCCTCGGCCAACGCTCGCACAGTTCATTCTACAGACTGGTTCCACCGAATCTCGTGCTCCATATTATTACCTGACTTTCGAATAATTTAAAACATTTCCTGTTATAATTTCGCTCCTCTCGCATCATTTTCATACGAGAGTTAACCAATGGTTATTAAATTGTATTAAAAATGTCTAGTTTCAACGTTGATTCTATTTATTCTAAGATAATATAATGGGGTGATGCAGAATCGACTAGAATTTAGTTCACCCCGTTAACAATGCACAACTTCGTTGCAACTGGAAACTACGTAACGCCGATTCAACGTCTTAATGCAATATGTATCTCGCGTCAATCCTCTATACACGTATGTATACATATACATTGAACCAATATTTTCGTAACCCCGTTCCGTGCGAAGTTTGCTTCTTCGACAACTTTTCGAGTCGCGGGGCTCCGAACTTCGTAAGACGGCGGCTTCGACGCGAGAAGCATCCCCGTCAAACGTACACACCGTCGCTTTCCGTCGGGAAATCGAGTTAATTCCGCTATAACTTGTTTCCTTTCCCGTTCCTGATTTATCGTTATTTCCCGTTTGATATTCCGTTTCCGTCTTCGCATTTGCGTTGCTACTTGATATCGATTCGAATATCTTGTATTCCAAACTGATTTTTTCTTTGCAACGAGAATTCGTCATAATGGATTGCGGTATACATTTACATGTAATTATATTAACATTTTTGAGAGAAGGGTGAGTCGTTGTATAAGGGTGGACGACTGTACGAATTAGCCAATGTATTTTCTGTTTACCTGAGGTTCATCGAATGCGCACAGTTCGAGGCGAGCGTTACCGATGAAAGAGAAAAGAGGCTGGTGCGGTAGGAATTCCGTTCTCGGCTTCGTTATTTTTCTTCCGGTGTAGCTTGCCCCCTTAATGGAGGAACAGCGTTCGATTTTCCGCACGAACGGAGTGCCTCTTAAATATTCAATCTACCGCGTTGCCTGGACTTGTCCTCCTCTCTTCTGTACATTCTTCGTCCTCTTTCTCTTCTTGTTTCAGTGGAAAAACCATTTCTTACCTCGACGGACCCTCCGATTCTTCGAGTTCCGTATCCTATCGAGTTTGCTTCGGTGAAACGATAATAAGATCCACCAGTTTAACGTGAAGTAGAGGTGCTGCTTACAATGCCCTTTCTCGTCGCGAGACTTTCGATTATAGACTGTTACAGTTAATTATTGAAGTTAAAGTACATGTAGTAGTGGAAGTTAAAAATACTCTAAAGGTTATTAGGTCAACTTATTAAGCAATTTGCGCAGGAAACGCTAGTAAAATCTAACTGTGGCATTCAAAAATCTTTAAAGGCTCTTTAATTTTAAATTTGCATAACCCAGAATATCGAAGACCATATCGTTTCTCTTTTCTTTGAAGACAGAGGCAAAAATAATAAAGGGAACTGAGTTTCCCAGGATTTTCTTTCCGCGTTCGTTCGTTTACTCAGTTGGTGCCCGCGCTTTAATCGATATTACCAGCCGTGGAAATTAGATCTTCGCGGAGCAGAAATAATTACAGAAGAAGAGGACAGGAGGGGGATGAAAGAAACTCACCGCGGAGAAAATTGTGATTTCATTTGCCTTTAATGACGGCCAGTTTAAAGGGAGAATGAGAGAGAACGGTCTCAAACGATCGACGAGAGGGCGCGAAAGATTCAAAGGAGAAAATTCTTGTACTCGACATTCCTTTTTCTTTCCGTTTGTCTCGCGGGTCACCTTCTTCGTTTCGCGCTTCCGTCCGATGTTCGATATTGATATCGCACCTGCAATTACGATCTGAAAGCGTCTTTCCTTCCTGAGTTTTCTCTGTAACACGGTGTTGATCAAGATTCGCTCGAGACGAGCCAGCGAGTTGCGACACGGTGAACGGTGTTCTGCAATCGCGATTCCCGTTGACATTTCACCGAGTCTTTGCAAACATCCTTATTAGAAATCGTGTTGCGTGGGTGGTCAGCATATCCGATATCGTCCACCGAGAAGATTCTTCACTGTTCTCGTCGATAAAGGATGCTGAACGAGGCTAGACATCCTCTCCGTTGGCTCGAAACCGAGACAATGAACGAATGCTCGGAGGCGTTGGCGACGATGGACGGGCAGAGGAGCCTCGGTGAATCTCGTCGCGCATCTCCGGATTTTGCGTACGATGCGAGTGTTCTCGCGGAAGAAAGGGGGCGAGAGAAAAAAGGAGCGCAAAGGGTGAGGGTGAGACGTTGACGGGTAGGGGTTGTCGCGGCCGCGGGGGAGAGGAGCGAACCGCCGCGTCGACGGATCAATAGGGTTGGTTCTCGAGCGGCGCGCATGCGAACCACAGGGACCAATGGTCGTGCGAAGGGGTAGTTTCGACGAGCCGAGCTACCCTTGGGTGAACGAGGACGCTGTGGCGCGTGCAACGCCCAGGGCCGGCGTCGAACGCACCCCCGATTCGAAATTTTCTACCCTCTTTCCCTTTTCTCTCTTTATTTCTACCACTGACAATTTCGTGTGAGTGTGAGTGTTTACCGTGGTTATTGTTTGCTGTTTTAATAGCGTTACATCAGTATCCCGTCGCGTACCCTGCGACTAAAAACAATTAATGGTTCAAATATTGTGCGCTATTATTTACGTTACATGTTTTCGACAAACATCTCTTTCTACTCCACGAATGCACAAAAATATATTTTATCAAGCGAATGAATGTTTGTTGCAATTAGTAGATTCCAATAATTAGACCAACTGCCGTGTGTATCATGATATGGAAATGCAAGAAAATTTGTTCCCAGGAAGACTTTGAATGTTCTTAGCGTGCGAAATTCGTCGGACATGTCGGAACGCGTTTTCGTATTCGTCGAGGCTCGTCGCGCGGCTGGTTTACCACACGTTGGGTTGGGACGCCCTGGGAGAAGAACAGAACCCTGTTCGTAAGGATATCACGTATCGGCGAAGGCTGGCGTTGGGCATGCAAATCCGGCGGTGCACCACGTTCTTTGTAGTTGCATGCCTCGATTTTGCATGGACGACCAGTCGAACGCAGCAGCTGTTCGCTTTTTTTCGAACAAACTCGCTCCTGGAATTTGAGCCCGAATTTTGAATTATAGATCGAGCTATAATTATTGGTCGAAAAAAATGTCTGGGAACGAACGGTCATTGTACAGGACGTCGATCATACTCGAGGGTTGAAGGACCTCCGAAGAGGACTACCATCGCCCACTGACAGGACGTCTTTACACTATCATTCACGACAGTAACATAATTACACGCGACACTATATTTAACCCTCTTTACGGTGCAGACAGAAAGAAATCTGCTTCTCGGTTATATATTGATGTGGGAACTAGAACAGGGAGAACTTGTCACTCAGTGCTGGCAGGTTTAAGTACAAGCATAAAATATCATTATGTACATGACAGGCGTTACGACGTCGTACAACTTGTAACTGAGATATCGTGTGACATCAAAGAATCAGAGACTATTTTATTTCCAAGCTCTAGATCACTGGCAATTAACCACGTGTAGTAAATCTCAGCGTGTCTCGATAAAGTGCAATTATTTCTCGCTACAAAATCGGTTATTTTTAAACGAAAATTGATACATATTATCGAGGTAAAAGAAGAGCGAACGGTGCACGCGTTAACGAGAGGTGGAAATTTATTTATTGCTTGGTCAGGTGCCTATATCCTATAATTAGTGGCAGCCGGGTCCACAATTTTCTATCCATGGTAATTGAAAATCGCTTCTCCGCGTGTCAAGCTTTCAGATCTCGCGTTATCTGGCAGTTGCGATCCGCTCGCTACCAATTAGTCAACGATGTAACGGGTGATTATGCGGCAGTGGAGCGTCGCGATAGTCTCTGTTATCAGTAATAAACGGGCCGGGAGATTGCGATACTTTCGAGACCCGATCGATCGACTCCGACGTAGCTAGCTCCGAGACATCCTCTTAAGGACGCACTTCACCCTCTGACTCGACTTTCAGTCTGCCTCTGTATGCCCACCTCCTTCGAAGGAACTCAAACAAAACCTTCGATATGCTGACCCAATTCCTTGATATCACCATGTAACATTTATCAGCTTCTTTCTTCGATTCTTCGCACCATTTCGAATCGCATTTCTTCCTTCGATTGGATTTTAATTATTTATTGAATTATCGTAACAATCCCGTGTACATTTTTCTATCTCTACGATCGTTTATATAAATGTATTTTAAGCAACTAGAAATGCATTTTATCACATGGTAAAATTGGAAAAAATGAAATGAAAGACTCGAATGGTTGTTGAATTTATGAACTTTTTAATTTCTAAACGAGCTCGTAAATCGTTTCATTACGATGCAGTCACGATGATCACTGATTCGTGACCGGGTATTAGCCTACACCTGTATACGTTTATGCCTACAGGGTAGCCAGGCTAAGAGAGGGGCAGGTGTAAACGACCCACGCGACCATTCACCCTTTTCTCCCCGACCCTTCGATAAAATTTTCAGTCCGCTCGGGCAGGTGCTCACCTACATGCCGAGATAACGCCGATTGAAATTCCACAACAGACTCATTAGTAAGTTAACAATCGACGCTTTTACGAAATTCATTAATCTTGTAAATTATTTACTCCGATAGAGCAAAGGGGTCGCTATATGTTTCACTGAAAGAAAAATTATTTCAAATCGTGTTATAATGTACTTATATAAATTCGTATCTACATGGATATGTTTTCACGATTTTTCAAAACCGTGAAAGACATTGGAAATTCATTAATCTTATACAATGTTCACTCGAATTATCATGTGTATGATAATATAATCTGTGCATAATGTTTCCTAGATTCTGATGAGTCTATTATTTGTTTATAAGTAAGTTCACCTATGTCCCGCGTATTAGGAAGAGAGTTGAACGATTAATTCTGATGAGGATACGTGTCCGATTCCTTTTTGCGCGCAACTTCTTCGTAGAAGCGCACGTAGGTAGGTGCGCGCGCGCAGCTCGTTTGAAATTCGTGGCGCGGCGCGGCGTGGAGCGACGCGGATCCTCCTACGGGGCTGCGTTCCTTCCTCTCCCGGCTTTCGTTCCACGTCCGTTCGTTCGTTGGGTTCGTTCGGTCTCGCGCCCGGTCGCTCGGCTTCGCTCGCGCACAAGTCGATGCTAAGGCCGGCGTGTTCCACCGCGAAGGGAGTGTCGCCGACCGGCCATCTCGACGCCCTCTCCGCTTAGCCTCGCGACGATTCTGATCCAGATATCAACATGCTTCTTCGTCCAGTCTTGTTCCGGATGATGATTGTTCATCGTCGGATCGACTCGCGAGAGTGCTTGGTCCAAGTTCCTTGATCCGCACAGACTGATTAGAGGAAGTTCGAGTTCTGATTAAATAGTAGAGAGCAGTGAAGTTCAGTTACCGTTAAATTTCGATCGATATCGATTAGGGTACTGGAAAGACAAACAGGAAGAGTGAATAGCAAGTGAGAGGTCGGCTAACGCAACCAACGTGTGCAATTTGGAACAGTATCTATCTTCTGTTTGGAAGAGTGGAATCGAAGATGATAAGACGTATTAGAAAACGGTAGTTCGAAGGCCGGTAGGGATGTCCTCGTGACATGTTACCCCGTGACCTTGGCTGTCGCGACTACAACGTCCTCCAGGCTCGCCTCCTGGCGCACGGCTCGATCGAGGATAACCGATCAGCGTCCTTCCATCCACGTGGGCTCGGGTATCGGTTGCTACCAGTGCTGCAGGTGAAACTTAATTGCACGGTGGTACCGTATGTCCTCTGCTGGAGGCTGCCAAACGCGATACACAGGGTCCAATTGCCGCTGCCTCAACACCGTCAACGTTACCGATATCAGCGTCGTCGAACGCCTCGGAGACGTCCTCCGTTCCAGCCATCCTCGGGTTATCCTTACAACTTGCAACGAGGCAACTTTCCGCCTGGTATGGAAACAAGGTGAGCTCCGAGAATAACGTCGGAACTATTGCCTATTAAAATACTCGATTAAAGCTTACGCCCCGAAATTACTTAAGAATATTTTTAGAATCTATGAGCCGAAAGTATTTTTCTGTGTCCGGTAGAATGAATTAAATAAAGAATAGAATGAATTAAATAAAGAATAGAATGAACTAAATAAAGAATAGAATGAATTAAATAAAAATTGCATTTTTGGTTGAGTCGCTCTTCTTCCGTTAGTGATGAATCATAGTATGTTGCGTTCAGTACCTACAATTAAGATTTATTTCCAACTTCAACCGACCTTCCAGATTAGGTTTTGACAGTTCGACATTTCACGCTGCACGCCGCGATGATATCACGAAGTGGTGGGAGTAGTCAGATAGAAAAGTCGACGTTGAACGACACGGAGAGATTTCCCGATTCATTTTCACGGTTCGACGGACCCGCGCGTCGCGGAGATTGCCGACGCCGGAATTTTTCAACGTCTCGCACGGTTTTTCAGTTCGGTTCGACGAAAGAGAAAGATCGATACTCCCGCCGCGGCGCCGACAGAAGAGCAAAACCGACGAAGGTCGTTTCTGATTGGCTAGGCAGCTGGGTGAAGGCGAGATGCAGTTTCGCCGACGTATTTCTTTTTTCTTTTTATCCGCCAACTCGCATCTTCCCTTGTTATTATTTCTTTCCTCACGCAATTTTCACTTAAATCGTATTCTATCTTTAATCATTATCAGTCAATAGGAACGCTTATTATGAAATTTTATTTTAATTAAAACGAATTATGAAAGCTGCGCTTTACGTGAGACGCGAGATTATGATTAGAACATCTCCGAAATTCCATAACTTATTAAGACCAAAATCTTTGTCTCCAATATCAATCCATGAATCGTTGATACTTTTCAAACGAGTGGATGACAGGACTTTAACCTTTCACCCTTACTTCACGTGAGCCCTTTCGGTTTCCGGGTCACACCCTTGTCTCCGTTTTTGAAGGTGACGTAGAAACATTTCGTCGTCACCTCGGAAACTCGATACCGCACAGGTGTTGTCACAATGGCAGAATAAAGTTGCCGATTAGCATACAGTATGGAGTCTAGGTGATTATTCCCCTGCGTCGAACGGTGTAACTATGTGATACACTCTCTGACCCATTTGCATTCTACATTGGCCTCGCAATTCGTTCATACTAGTCTGGGACAAGACAAGATAGGGAACGGTTGATTCATTTCTTTATTGTGCAATTGTATCGAAATCGTATCAATTCTAGCTGCAGTTCCGTTCCTCTATGCTTCCTACTTCCGCATCTTCTTGTACATTTATAACAACTTTTGATCAATTTTATGTAAATATTATCTTGTGCATATTCGATGAGGTTCATCCATTTCTTTATTACAATTTTGTATGCAAATGCAGAGTGCATTCGTTAAAAGTATCGTTTCAAATTATCCACTAATCATTGATCACATTAGATAGCCTGATAAAAATTCATGTTAATTTAAGATACAGAGATAAATTCATTTACTTGATGAATCGCATCATATAATGAATTCCTACACAACGTGTTTTGATAAAATCATTAAATGACACGTTGTTTTATATGGTATTTCTTACTGACTCACCTTGTACAAGTAAGTAGAAATTGATGCAAGTCGGTGGAATGATTGACTTGCACTACTGCGAATTTTTCACGAGACAAACTCGAACGAATCGATTCCCATCGGAGATGAAAATTCGATGCTCCCATGCGGTGTTATTCGAAGCCAAAAAACTGAGTCGTCGTCGACGACGCATGCTGCGCTCCGTTCCACGACCTCCCGCTGCTGCGGCCAGTGAACCCTGCCAGTTTCTTTTCCAACCGGACTTGAAAAGTGGAGTGATCCTTTCCCGACTTGTCCTTTGTGCGATTCTGACCGGAATATTAATCGAGCCGTGTCTCTCTCGCTTGTGAAAAATAATATTCCTGCGTTTCCGAAACCGTGCGCGAATATTAATGTTGGTCACGTGCTACGCTCGACATTGACGACTCCTTTTATTGCTTTCTTTTTATTAGCTTGTCCCGAAACTTCCTTTGTCTGAATATTGAACGCGGAAAATTTCAGTCGCTATTACAGTTTATACGATCCGTAATACTCTACGATGTTCTCTCCAGTTCGCAAGAGAAATAAAACAGAAACAATTTTATAGAGGAGTCTTAAAAGTTTGAATAAATAATGAATAACTTGCGAATTTTACTCGGAAACATGTGAAACAACCGTTAGTTTAATTAAATGAAGTAAGTTCGAGTTCCCGAGAATTCCGTAGAAAAGATTGTAGGGCGAAGCGATGAATTAGCTGACCGTTCACGGTAAAGCATGCTCGGCAGCTGAGCTGGCAACCGGTCGCTGGCTTAAAAGCTCCCTGAAGCTTCGACCTATCAGCGATGCTTTTTAAGTTTTTACATCCGTCCTGCGGCGAAGAAAAGCACACCGAGTCCGATGAATCCCCTGATAAAATCCGATCCCCGTATTTCTTCCACCGCGATTCCTGCTTTAAAATTCTTTTCGGGAAAACCGTGCTATTTTATCGTTCGTCTCTAAAATAAAATTTCGACTTTACAGTCGTTACATAAAATATTTAATACTGAATTTATTTTATACACGATATTGGAAAATCTTTTCCTATTTCTTCTCAGCTTACTTTAAAAGTTAAACACAGAGGTATGTTACGTAAATGAAATACTACAAAGGTGCAAATTGAAAATTGCATTCTAAAAATTGTGAGATGTCAAATCTCGACTAACTGAAACCGATATCATGTAATTTATTGCAGTAAGATTTTTATCTGGTTATCTAGTAGACAAAGTCCCTCGGGAAGATTCATGAGGACACGAGTATATTATTCGTCCGGGAACGTAATTTTCCAGCGGTGTTGCAGGGTAGCCGTAGGAAATTCTAATTTTTCAGGGACACCTTCGTGCTGGACGTAGCCGCGATTCGCTATCGTCGCGGTTGGAAATTGCAACGTTCACGAAAGCGCGTTTATCGATCCCCCTTCCGTGTTCCGTGTCCTACACGTTCTACTGTACGTGCTCGTTATCGCCCTCTTCAACCGTGCGACGCTTTATCTGGATAAACGGCGAATAAAAGGGACATTGAGAGAAAAACTAACCCCGCGTACATGACTAATAAAATAGGACCAATCAACATTTTCTCAATTGCTCTCGTTTACTCACGTAGAGACTTGAACGAATATAATATGAATAGACAAATATGTTTTGAAACCAAATAATTATACTGCAAAACTCCACATGCATGTTACTTTGCTGTGCAGTTAACAAAAAGAGAACATTTACATTATGTTCTAAGTAAATGCATTATGGAAAGCAAATTGTATAATTTGATGTCTACTTATACAGTTGATAGGAAATCAAATAGGCAGGTACATAGTTGAACGAACGCAGTGGAACAGGTACGCGTTGGTCAGACAGTGAAACCAGCGCGCCGCGGCACTCGGTGTTTGGCAATTCGGTGATCGGGTTTCACGCACTGGTTTATGTTGTAGCTATTGTTATCGGTATGTAACGACAGCAGCTGTGCAAACGTCGCTTGTAAAAGAACAAGATTTATTGCATGTCGCAATCGTTAATAAGCCGTGACTCGATCGGGATTCTTTCCATAGATGTCCATCAACCTTTCTCAGAAGGCATTAACGTATTATCTCGTAATTAGAAATTCATTGAAAGGCTAACGCAAGACGAATGATTTTTCGATTCGCCGATGGTAAATGGAAATCTCTAAAATAAAATTTCGACTTTACAGTCGTTACATAAAATATTTAATACTGAATTTATTTTATACACGATATTGAAAAATCTTTTCCTATTTCTTCTCAGCTTACTTTAAAAGTTAAACACAGAGGTATGTTACGTAAATGAAATACTACAAAGGTGCAAATTGAAAATTGCATTCTAAAAATTGTGAGATGTCAAATCTCGACTAACTGAAACCGATATCATGTAATTTATTGCAGTAAGATTTTTATCTGGTTATCTAGTAGACAAAGTCCCTCGGGAAGATTCATGAGGACACGAGTATATTATTCGTCCGGGAACGTAATTTTCCAGCGGTGTTGCAGGGTAGCCGTAGGAAATTCTAATTTTTCAGGGACACCTTCGTGCTGGACGTAGCCGCGATTCGCTATCGTCGCGGTTGGAAATTGCAACGTTCACGAAAGCGCGTTTATCGATCCCCCTTCCGTGTTCCGTGTCCTACACGTTCTACTGTACGTGCTCGTTATCGCCCTCTTCAACCGTGCGACGCTTTATCTGGATAAACGGCGAATAAAAGGGACATTGAGAGAAAAACTAACCCCGCGTACATGACTAATAAAATAGGACCAATCAACATTTTCTCAATTGCTCTCGTTTACTCACGTAGAGACTTGAACGAATATAATATGAATAGACAAATATGTTTTGAAACCAAATAATTATACTGCAAAACTCCACATGCATGTTACTTTGCTGTGCAGTTAACAAAAAGAGAACATTTACATTATGTTCTAAGTAAATGCATTATGGAAAGCAAATTGTATAATTTGATGTCTACTTATACAGTTGATAGGAAATCAAATAGGCAGGTACATAGTTGAACGAACGCAGTGGAACAGGTACGCGTTGGTCAGACAGTGAAACCAGCGCGCCGCGGCACTCGGTGTTTGGCAATTCGGTGATCGGGTTTCACGCACTGGTTTATGTTGTAGCTATTGTTATCGGTATGTAACGACAGCAGCTGTGCAAACGTCGCTTGTAAAAGAACAAGATTTATTGCATGTCGCAATCGTTAATAAGCCGTGACTCGATCGGGATTCTTTCCATAGATGTCCATCAACCTTTCTCAGAAGGCATTAACGTATTATCTCGTAATTAGAAATTCATTGAAAGGCTAACGCAAGACGAATGATTTTTCGATTCGCCGATGGTAAATGGAAAAGAGAATGTTATTGAGCCAATCGCGTTTCGTCAGTTTCGCGAAATGTCAGTGTAAAACGAAACTAAAAACTGACTATTTAGAAATGGAAATTATTTAAAAAGCAAATGTTTCACGATTCCTCTTAAATGTATCGATGGATCTGAAAATGGTACCGTGCTGCGAGACATACCTTTTACGAGCACCGTTTTCCGCGAAGCGATCCCGGTTTTTCCTCGCCTCCTGAAAGTTCAAACTCGTCGCCGGATCGCGATAAAACATGAAATATTACAGAAAATGATCGGCGGTAGCGTGAGAATGTCTGAACGTTTAAAAGCTGTACGATTCCTGTATATAAATTGTGCGCAGGTGTTGCACACGCTTCTTTTCTCTCTATCGACATCAGCTCGTTGACTTTGAGTAAGCGCCGATGCGAGAGATCGAACGGTGTTCCGCGGCCTTCTCTCGGTGCTCTCCGAGAGTCGCGAAAGGCTTGTCGTTACGCTTTATCACTGACGTCATCAAGCTATTTTCGATTACGCGTGTACCGTTACCCGTAGGAACCAAGGTACGGCGACCCATTCGCAGTTTCAAATATTTTCCCAAAACGCCGTCAGTACAATTACTTTTATAGTAAAAATACGAGTTGATGAATTTTTTAAAAAAGCTCGGGAAATTTATATCAGCGCGGTTGTTTTATGTAAAATAAGAAAGTTTCTTCTAAAAATAATTTTTACTCGAGCTTCGAAAAACAAACTTGGAGAAGAAATTTAGTGGCCGCAGTTTCGTACAATGGAACGACTGCTCCTCGGCAACTCGTGTTTTTACGCGTCACAGTCTTCTGCACCTGCGGAACTTATTTGGAATTACGCGTTTCCTGTACGCTCGCTCGCTTGCGAGGAGGATCCTCGCATCCTCGAGGAAACGATTATTTACCATCAACGATTCATTGTTAGGTAGGATTGCTCGCGCAGTAATTGAGGCAATTGCTCAATATTTCGAGCCCGAAATTATACTTAGAAACAATGCGTTGCTGTTTCCATGTCAGGAAGATCTTCCATTACCTCGTTTACATTTATTCCACGGCTTTGGAAACATAGTAGGTAATCTAATTTTTAACTCCTGTAGCCCAAAAGCATTTATTCTCATTTTATTTTCATTTTCTCCATTGCAAGACTTCAATGATGACATTTATTAAAAATTGTTCACGACCTTTTAAATCGATACAAGCAAAAATAAAGTGAGCACAAATAGATTTGTATGTTTCTATTGTAGATTTACCCAAGTTGTAAAACATTTCCTACGCTTCTATCTTGTTTTGTAACGGACGAAAATAGAAACTCTCCGGGATAAAAAAAGGGAAGGTAGAATTTTCACGTGTCGCGTACAACGGCGTTATTTGTATTACGCCTACCCGGCCGTTTCTGCGTTGTACCTACGGATTTATTTACACGTTAATTTCCATCGATCGCGGAATACGGGTTAGATTAAATTACCAAACAAAATCTGCTCCGCGGTGCACGTGCACAGTGACGCGGTTCTCGCGGCTGTTCGATCAAAGCTTCGTCGCTGCCAATTTACGTCACGTGCGATTTGGCCCCCGTGTGCGTGCGTGCGCCAAGCGAAACGGAATAACGGATCACTGGGTGAAACCCGCTTTCAACAAGATTGTCACCATCTTTTTCTCTCGTCCTTCCAATTACGTACTTCCCGATATAATATTTATTGAAGAAATCATGTTTTCTAAACTGATTTTGAATCTAGAAGGATTTGAAGGAGATGAATAAATTGAAAGAAAAGAAATCATGTCTGATTTTATGTTCTGCATATTTGATATATTGCATCGCAACGATAGATTAGAGAACTGGATATGGCCAACTGTGATAGGAGGTGCAGGTATAATCTTACTTATTTATTAGAATATCGAAGATCAAAGAGAGAGAGAAAAACACGTTTCGGTCGATGCTCCGGTGGTTTCCGGTAAATTAATGTTTTATCGCGATATTGGCCGGCCATGCGAGGGGTGACAACGAACAGATGTTCCGAGGGAATAGTCGAAACGGGTGTAAAATCGATCAGTCGATAAAAACACGGATTTCGTCCGTCTATCTACGAAATATCGCGAATACGAAGATTGGAAAGAAAAATTCGTAGTCAAAACTAACGAAACTGCGTTGGTATTGGTGACGCGTAACCTGCACCAGCCAGGGGTTCTCTATTGATTCAGAACAGTTTCTTCAAGCGTATTTGAATCTATCACTGTCGTGTCTGTAGTTATCGTTCTTGTAATAGTTTATGATGATAGAGTAAATGAGAATGATATCGTTAGAGAGTTCTATAAGTTTGTCGGAGCGTAAAATTGGGATGATGGTCGAGGATAGTGAAATGAGAGCCACTGCATTAAAGCAGACGGGTCGCAACGTTGCCGGGTTTCGCAGGTCCCACTCCTCTATCGACCGGGCAGCGTTGCCGGCTCCTTTTCCATGCCTTTATCGCCCCTTTCCATGCAGCCCTCCCTTCGCTGGTCTCCCTTCCTCCCTTTTACTTCTTTGTCCGACCAGAACGCCCTCGATCTCTTTCTCCCCTTCAGCTCGCCGCCATATTTCTCTCTTTATCCGCACTTCGGGCTACGAACCATCGCTAGAGTAGACTCTTCTCTTCCATCTTTATTTATTTTCCATCTCGAGTGCATTTTTCTTCTCTCTCTCCCTCTGTTTCTTTCTCTTCGGTTCCTCGCCCTACCTCTTTCCGACCAGCTGTTTAACCTTCCTAGGGCAGATGCCGCTTGGCTAGGTGCAGCGTCACCTTTATCGTCCCTTTCCACTTCTCCTTTCGCCGCCGTAATTACCCGATAAGGGCAATCCGGCCACGAAGGGCTCGCCGATCGACTCGACCTCGATCCTTCCTCAGAGTAGATTTTCCCTGGAATCTCAGTCCTCGAAGAGTTTCGCCCCGAAGGAGGAATAAGAGTCTTGCACTCCTTTTCCTTTTTGAGAACGCGTATATGTTCTGGGAGTGCAGTCTCCTCTTTCTCCCTCTTTCTCTGTCTCTGTCTCTCTGTGCGACACTGTCCGGCAGGCTCGTATTAAAGCAGTCATGAAAGAAATATGAAACGGATGACCGGCGGTCTCGAGGTCAGCTCGGTCAATAACTTCGTTATACGGGCCAGTCGAAGGCATTTGCCTTCGATTCCACGAGGTTCCACCGAACGTTGCCACCGATCCGACGTCCTATGAATTATTTAACCGTAGTAGCGCGATTATTGAAGTATGATCCAGTTATTTGTACGTGGAATCGTACATTGTTCAATTAGTATTCGCCCATGTGCATCCACTGGCCTCTAATTTGAAGTACTATAGTGAATCTACAGTAAACAAAATTATTGCCATTTCAATGCTTTATAACCTTGCGTAATTTCAGGACTTCCTATATATTTCATTTAATCAGGTAATTGATTTTGAAAACGGACGAGGAAATGTTGTTCAACATAATATGAAAAAAAGACGAAGCTAATGGAAGGCGAAATACATATGTGTCTCTTCGAGTTGGTCGAGACCGCGTTGGTCTCTCAAATGAGATATCCTCGACGAATCTCATCGCTACGTGACTCAGTGTGTATTACGAGTAGGTGGAGGTCGAAGGGCAAAATGAATCTGGGACGATCTCTTTGGGGAGAAACCTCGGAAGCTACAAAGCAACGGGCAGAGGAACCCGAAAAGAACTTTCCAAAGCGGACAATTATCCCCGAGTAGGTATTCCGAAGATGTTTCGCTCGTTATCCCGTTGCTACGAGATTATTCAACCGGACGATCGTAGATTACGCATCGCGGTCGCTGTGAATAGGAATTGCTCGTTTACGTCTCCCCGTCGCTGCTTTTTCGCCGTGAAACGGCCACGCTAACGAGCCATCGAAATGGTATAACTCAGGGACAAATATGCGATCATATCTCTGAACTACGAACTATCCTCCAAACTCTCGGTAAATCGAAAACGGAGCATCGTCGGCCGACAGGTAGATCCGGAGAGTCCGCTTAACGAGACGTTTTTCTAAAATGGGGACTGTCAATCGGACAAAGAGTCGTTCGTCACAGACACTTTGCCAGAGGTAACAGTTACTTTTTACGGCCGTTAATCGAGCGTGACGCGAAAAGGTGTAGGCGCGTGCATTACACGGTTTTCATTATGAACACCTCCCACGATGTTATTATCGGCCGAGCAAGAGTTGGACGAAATTGGCTTAAGAACAAAATTGTCGAAATGCTTACCGAAACTCAAATTTATGTAATCTATAATTCCATTAGTCTTTCGATCATCCGTTGACAACATTGCACGTCAATGTTTTGATAATCGTGAAACTTTTCATGGAATGATTGACAATTTTTCGGTAAACGGATTCGGAAATCTAGGCCTCGATGTGGGATAAAGGTCAGGGGGGATCTCGAACGGTTTTAGCAGGGGCCCAGACGCGTCCAGAGGGGATAATGTCATGTAATGAAGATTAATCTCCTCTAGCTAGCCGACCATTTCTGTATTCATAAATCAATCGCGTCCGTCCGATTATCATTCAAATCCAAGCGAATCCTCCTGGTTAACGCGTACGTCGCTGCATTAGTCGACAATAGCGGGCGACGAGTGGTCAGCCCAAACAAATGTTGGAGGAATTCTGATCTCTCTTTGTGTTTGGATACCTCTGAATCGTGTTAGATGAAATCTTTTCACCCCGTTCGGGGCTAAGTCCGTGTCCAGGTTTGGCTAGGAAACTGGACTCAAATCGGCATCGAGAGACCTTTATTGGGCTAAATTTTACGAGACGAGCTCGTTGAGTAATATGTCCTCGGGTCTTGGTTTTCTAACATTCACGAGCGAAATAATTATGTCCGAAGGTCGAGTAAATCCCTGGACCTCTTACTTGCGGACCTTGTAATTGCTTAGGGAAACGCTTTACCTGCGCTTTGAATTTTATCTCTTTCAGAATACACTAGTACTCGTTCATTAGACTAATTTCTTGAAAATGTCTTATATTTAAGAAATTGATGACTCAAGAGATCTACGTGAGTACATGAAAAATAAATTTATTTCGCTATTTAGAGATGATTTATTGTAAAAGTTAGAATATACGTTGGTACGGTTTTAATTCTGAGAAACAGTGCATAGATTGATGAGGTATTGAAAGGATCGGTTGAGGACGTAGCGAGTGACGAGGTCGAATCGATATATCGATGCATTCACCACGAGAAAGGTGCTAGACCTAAAGGGCCACGTGTCTTTTTCCCAGTATCATTGAAACTTCCCTCTGTGAGCACTAAGGGTAACAATAATAACCATCCATTCGATGAAACATTATTCTGCTTTTCCCTTTCCTACAGCTATGTACAAGTCTGGATATTTTCTCTGTAAATCACATAGAGCCCATTTCTATCGACGAAACAATTACCAGATTATTTCCTATTATGATTAATGATTCGAAATTTGAAAAATTCTTAATTGTATCCGTTCTGAAAATTCTGTTCCCACAGCAGAATTGGATTAATTTCTAAAATTGGGTTTATAAAATACAAATGTGATACGTCTGTGCATTGCTGGCGAGACAGAAGTGACCGAGCTGTTCGCACATCGCGTGGGACTTTCGAATTCCGCTCCGACCAAATTTGGCAGTTGGAAAAGAAAACGCCAAGGCCGCTAGCAAGATAAACAATGTATCTCTCGACGAGCCGAGACTGGGAATTTAATAAATGGGAGAGGACGGAAATTTTCATTGGGAACACACGGTAGCCGCATGCACGGCTATTAATAACCGCGCCATTATTTATCCTACGATATTTGATTAATTTAATTAATATTTGCCGGCAACGGGTCGAACTGCAAACAACGTCGATAGAGCGCTGTGTAACGACGCGTTCCCGCGGCCCACGTGTTTGCGAATCGTCGCGAATCGATGGCCAGCGATATGAATTTTATGGAATAATGGTTCGACGACCAACCGAGAAATGCGACCCGTACATTCGTTCGATTTACGAGTTCAGAGTGCATTAAACGACGACGAATTTCGTGTCACGATTTCCTCTGCGAATTTCATCCGAATCTGTGAACGAGAAATGAAACCCTGATTCACAGCATTTTGTGATTAGATTTAATATTACAATAAGCCTTAGTGAACGCTTAAGGATGTATTAGGTATACAGTCAATCCCAAAAGTTGATGTACTTCAGAAAAACGCATTTCCTATAATTAAAAAGAAATCAGACGTCGGAAGAACAATGCTAATAATAAATAGATACGTGCTAAAAAGTATAGAAGGAAATATCCAATTAATTATTGACGTATATACAAAAGTTGTAGCTATTGACGTGCTCTACACAAAAG